>NC_081558.1:181848118-181893992 GCF_022355385.1 Mustela nigripes
GACCCAGCAATTGCACTATTGGGTATTTACCCTAAAGATACAAATGTAGTGATCCAAAGGGGCACATGCACCCGAATGTTTATAGCAGCAATGTCCACAATTGCCAAACTATGGAAAGAACCTAGATGTCCATCAACAGATGAATGGATCAAGAAAGTCAGTTCATTCTTGAAGAAATATTTTGCATCTGACTTCCTTTGGTAGACCTATCACATGACATGCTTCATTAAGTCTGACAATCCAAAGAAGCCAAAGATAGGGTGTTTTCTTATCATCATCATCATCATCATCATCATTATTTTATTAGAATCCACTATGATTATCAGTCCTTGTCTAGGCCCCAAATATCTTTCCTATGATTTATGGCTTAATGAGTTGAGGTCTAGAACAGGTATTTTTCCTGCTTCTTAAAATGTTTTAGCTTCTCTGTAGGACCCTGAAACTGATTCTGTTTGATACTACCACGATCCCCATTTAGTTAAGAAAACATGTTAACTTTCTTTATTTTCAAAGCCACCTCCCTTTCATTGATTATAGATTTATATATTCCCTTCAGTGAATACTATAACATGACTGCAACGGAATGCTAAGGATTTAGTTTTTAATTCCAGTTTCTGAAACAACCCATTAAAACAACTGATATCTGAGGTTATCTATTCATCAACAATTCATTTCTAGGTTTTATATGCTATGTCATGTATTAAAGTATAGGCCCAAATATTTATACTTTGAACCTCATTAGTTTACCTCACTCAAATTTAGTCTTAGCACAGTTGTGTTAAGAATGTTTCCCCCACAAATAAAAATAATATGCACCCAACTTCTATTGAGCTGACATTTAAAAACCCGTATAAAATATTCATTGTTTGTGTCAATCTGTTGTTGGAGATGTCATATATGATGTTGTCTAATACCATTTCAAAAGAATGATGCAATGAATGGTTTGTAGAATTAGCAAAAGTAAATGTTTCAACACTCTTAGTGAAATGGCACACTTCCTTTTACCAAATGACCACTGTGTACTCCACTGTGGTATTTTTGACATTTGGTTTTTTAAAACCCCAAAGCAAACCTTGTTTTAAATCACATCATGTAAGTGTACCTGGATGAAAAATTAACTTAGCAGTTGGATACAGAATTTCTCTTAAAAAAGCAAACTATCCTTGTTCATTCAAGTGGTCCCCAAAAGTTAATATTTCATGAACCTTTACAATTTCTAATATGGACTCATAATCCTATATTGTTATTTAACTATAAATTGACTCACTTTTAAGTAAAATACTTTCATTTGAGAGCAAAGTTTTTGTTGCCTCAAATGGAAAGAAACTCAAATAAAAAAAATAAAAAAAATCAGTTTTTAATAGATTCCTTTGTCTTTGGGTGCCCTTTTCTGAGGTTTCTTTTTTTTCTTTCATTTCTAGGGGTACCAGCTAATGGTAGAAAATGTTAAAGACATAATAACCACAAATTCATAATTTCTTCTTGATTTTGTACAAATAGTGAAAGAAATGAATTTATCATGATAGGATGTAATGCTAATTAACACTTTTGGTTGGTACTCCCTAATGACATTTTCTTCTTTGCCACTTAAAAATGATATCAGTTCTCTTGGGAAAAAATTATTACCAGGAGTTGGAGAACATCAAATAACTAAAATATTGTTACAATTAAATAAAGTTGTATCATTTGAGGGGGTGGTAAATTTGGACTAAGATGTAATGTTTGAGGGTTTGCTCTAAGAAGAGAGGGATTGACTGAATTCTATGTCTAGATTTCCAATTAAGTTTGCTTCAGCATGATATCAGTCCCTTTGTCTCCAATATAATTCAATCAAATAGTCTGTATACATGAATTTCATTTTATTTATTTATTTATTTATTTATTTATTTATTTATTTTAATTTTTTATTTTTTATAAACATATATTTTTATCCCCAGGGGTACAGGTCTGTGAATCACCAGGTTTACACACTTCACAGCACTCACCAAATCAAATACCCTCCCCAAAGTCCATAATCCCACCCCCTTCTCCCAAACCCCCTCCCCCCGGCAACCCTCAGTGTGTTTTGTGAGATTAAGAGTCACTTATGGTTTCAGGTATGCAAGTGAACAGGCAATGCATTAAAGTATGCAAATAAGGAGAAGTGACTAATTGTCTTATCTAGGTTAATATGACATGAAAAGAAAGCACACATTAATGAAGGTAAACCAGTCTATAAAGTAAAAATTTAGGAGAGTGAACTCTGAGGCATTGGTGTCAATGAGAACCTAAGTTAGCTGCAAATTTATAAAATACTGGAAAAAGGTTAAAATTTTCATAATTAGTGGCATAGATCTTTCAGACATTTTATCCATCTTCACAGCAGGATTGCTTCAGCTTACATTTAGATTACATATGTTAGGGTCCATTTTTTATTTTTTATTAAAAAAATATTTATTTGACAGACAGAGTTCACAAGTAGGCAGAGGCAGGGAGAGAGAGAGGAAGGGAAACAGGCTCCCTGCTAAGCAGAAAGCCCAATGCAGGGCTCAATCCCAGGACTCTGGGATCATGACCTGAGCCAAAGGCAGAGGCTTTAACCCATCGAGCCACCCAGGTGCCCAACGGTTCATTTTTTAAATGTTGCTTCCTTTGCCTCATGTTAATTTTTTTAACATTTAAATTTCCCTAAACCTAACATATAGTATATACTCAACTTTAGTTTATTGGTTTGAACAAAATAAACTACCCACCCAGCTATGTCTCAGAGATGAAATCCAAGAAAGAAAATCTTTTCCAGCTTTATTGAGACATGTAACCAACATAATGTTGTGTAAGTATAAGTTCTACAATGTGGTGTTTCTACATATGCATACATTGCAAAATGATTTCCACAATAAGCTTAGTTAACACATCTATCACCTCACATAGTTACAACTTTTTGTGTGTGTGTGAGAACTTTAAAATTCTACTCTTCTAGTAACTTTCAAATATACAATAGAGTTCTGATTAACTATAACCACTATGTTGTACATTGCATCTCCAGCATTTATTCATCTTTTAACTGCAGTTTGTGTGCTTTGACTGTCTTCAGCCATTTCCTTCATTTCCCCCATTCTCTACCCCTGGTAATCGTTAATCTATCTTCTGTTTCTATACTTTTTGTGTGTTTTAGAGTCCACATATAAGTGAGATCATACAGTATTTGTCTTTCTCTAATTTATTTCACTTAGTGTAAGGTCCTCCTAAGCAGATTCATCCATGTTGTTGCAAGTGGCAGAATTTCCTTCTTTTTTTTTTCTTTTTAAGATTTTATTAAAAAAATGTATTCATTTGCCAGGGATAGAGAGGGACCAGCAAGCAGACGGAGAAGCAGACTCCCCTGCTGAGCAAGGAGCCCAATGCCAGACTTGATCCCAGACTCTGGGATCATGATCTGAGCTAAAGGCAGACAGTTAACTGACTGAGCCATCCCGGCATCCCAGAATTTCCTTCTTCTTTATGGCTGAATAATATTTCATCATATACATACACCACATTTTCTTTATTCACCCACTGATGGACACTTAACTTCTTCTTTCTATACCTTGACAATTGAAAATAATGCTTCAGTGAACATAGGAATGCAGATAGCTTTTCAAGATAGTGATTTCATTTCCTTTTGATATATAGCCAAGCATGAAATTACTGAATTACACTTTTAATTTTTTATGAACTCTCTACACTGTTTTCCTAAAAAGGATGATTTGATATCAGCTTTAAATCATAAATAAACCCCATAATTATGTGAAACTCTAATGAATTTAATATGTAATTGTCCAATTTTTACTTCTTAGAAAAATTTCCTATCCATTGTTTCATGTATTTTTAAAACTTTTAAGTGTCCTATACCTGAAACTAATATTACACTGTATATTAAAAAATAACAACAACTATTGATTGATCTTAAAAGTGGAAATATGCTCTTATAAAAAGAGCACTTTTTTAAGTGTTAAAAACAATATGCTGTTTCTTTATATTTAATAATATTAGTAAGTTGTGAACATGTATGTAATTAAGCAGTTATTATAAAAGCTCCTCTCTGGGGGAAGTAGATTTAGACAGATTTTTAATTGTGTTCTAAGTTTAGTTAGCCTAATACATTCAAATGTATTTTAGAACACCTCTAAACTGTATTGTTTTTAAATACCATTTTATCCCACAGTGTTGGCACATTATATCTAGGCTTGGTGTTTGTTAGCTTATCTTCTGTTTTGTTAATTATTTATTCAAAGATCATGTAAACGTGCTTGAGTCTAAATCTTCTCCCAGTTAATGTGACTTGGCAATAATTAAAATTTGAAAGCAAACGGAAGTTGTTTATTTGGAAAATAAAAAGATTTATAAAAAAATTTTAAAGTTCTTTATTTTATAAGATAGGAAGACTCCTATTGTCTTGACCAGTACCTGCAATATTTTTATGTTTTCTGCTGTGAAAGTTTTGAGTGTAAATATTGTTATTTTTATTTTTTTATATATAACTCTATTTTAGACTCTGAAACACCTGAGATTGTAAATTTGTGTGTGTATGTGCCTTTGTGTTTGATTTTAAATACATATATCACTAAACCAACATTTTATACAAAAATATTTGGTGAATTATGTGAGTGCAGTGGCAAAAAAAAAAGTGGGGGGAGTTGGGGTTCTTCCTTCAGCCCCATAAAAAACAATTTTAAATAGAGAAAAGTCATTCTCTATAAACACACTCTATCCCATCATATTGACACACATAGGGTCATGTTACTTCATATACCAAAAAGCAGGACACCTAAATAATCTACCTTCTATATGAAGAAAAAAATGGAAGGATCTTTATGTTTCATTTAAGAATCTTTATCTTTTCATTTTGTGCTTAGTTATAGAATTACTGTATATGCGATTAAATGCAAGGATTTGAGATCTGCTAGATCAGGGTTCCATTCTTGGTTCTGTCATTTATCGAGTAAACCTGAAAAATATAAAAATCTTCTTGAACCTCATTTTGTTAAACTAAAATCAAGGTAAAAAAAGCAATTTCATAAAAATATTAATAATATTAAGTAAATAATCCATAAAAATATCTTGGCACCTATTAGGTGCTCTATAAATGGCAACCCATTATTATTTATGAAATCCTAAAGGTTTATTAAATTTAAAAAGTCAAGGTATAGATCAGTTTATGTAAAAATGGATTTTTTTGAAATATGTGTCTACAAAAGCACATTATTACTTACATATGCATAGGATATCTAAAGGATATGTAAATAATTGGTAGTAGTATTTACTTTCTGAGCAAGGACTTGGATAATTAGAAAATGGAGTAGTAAGGAGAAACTACTCTTCATTATAGCATTTGATTTTTGTACATTTTTGTATTAATTAGTTGCATATAAACAGACCCCAAATTTAACAGCTTTAAACAATTGTCATTTACTCTATTTAAGGCACCTGTGGATTGGTTGAAGTTCAATTAATCTAGGCTGGTTTGATGTGGGTATGAGTCTAAGCTATATGTTGGATCCAGATATGTTTCACCTATTTCTTATCCTTCCTGAATGAGCAGGTCATCCAAGACATTTTATGCCCATGATAATACCAGAAATACAAAAATGAGTACTTCACCATGTATGCATGCTTTTAGTCTTTGCTTGTGTCACATGAGTTAATATTTCATTGGCTAAAGCATGTGAAATGACCGAGTCTAAAATCTAGGGAAGAGAATCACAGTTCACTGACCATGAGACCAAAAAGCTTTACCTAGTCAAAAATGGCACCAGTGGAAAGGAGTATGCTCTTGCTCCCATGCAGGTGGTAAAAGGAATAGTAATAGCCTAAAAATAATCTCATCTATTATGTCTATATATGAATTACCTATTACATATAGGTAATTCATATATATATGAATTGAATTCATATATATATGAATTGCCTATTATATATATATATAAACTGTATATATATTCTTTCTCTCTCTCTCTCTTTCTATATATATATATACACACACACACACATACGTATGTGTATATAGTTTTTTCAGAGATGAGGAAAGCACTTGATTTGACAAGTTCATCATATAGCAAGAATATCTAAGTAGGTATGATGACCTAAAGAGGTAGTTTTTAAAAAAGGATATTTTAATTTTGAAGACCCACTGTTCTCTTACTCCAATCCTATACAGCAATTTACATTCAATAATACATAGTTGCAGTATATTCTTTCATCATTTCTTTAACATATTATTTATTATTAAAATAGCTTCCAGCCTGTTTGTGTGTGGGGGGCAGTATTTATTTATTTCCTGTTGCTATGGTTGGACACTGTTCTGGTGCTCAAATCTGCATCTGTTTGCTTCTATTCTGTTAGCAATCAAAAACAAAGCAAGAACAACAGAGACACCCTGCAGTTTTTGGGCAATTTTGTGTTATTTTTCTTACTTACACTGTGTTATTATTAGTCTTTATTAAGGATTAAGTAAATGATAGATCCATTTCAAATGTATCCTGATTTTCAGTATTTTAAAGAAAATACATTAGAATTTTTAAAAAATCAGTCTTTTGCATCAATGTCATTATAGTGTTTTTAGCTCTAGAAATTTGTTTTTCCTGAAGGAAGTTTGAACAAATTTTCTCCCAAAATCATGTTAGACTGTAGGGAGCTCTGTTGTCAATGGTGTCTCTGTCAGAAGGTACAGTGAATTACTATGGTTTAAAGACATAGAATGAAACACACAAGGCTAATCTTAGCTCTACTTTGGCCAAATCATTTACTTAGGTTAACTTTACTGAATAGTTATTTACTAAATAAAGATATAAACCCTGCCATCTCCATCTTAACTTTATATAAAAGTCTCAAAAAAGTGTGTGGTACATCCAGAAGTCCATTTGGCTGCTAGAAATTTCTACTTTACAGTAGATAACTCAAATTCAAGGCGTTAAGTAGACAAAATGTCAAAAGTTCATTCAGACAAGTATAAGAGGAAAGAAACACCATTCTACCCATTGTATAGCACAATATTTTTGGCAAAACCTGGTGAACATGTAAACTTCAGTAAAAGTGTCAAAAGCATAAGTGGAAGAGAAAAAGGAACCATTAAACACATGGTATAGGCAGAAATTATTCAAAAGCTGCTTGATCACGTAAACTGATAAACTAAAGAAAGAATAGGAGACTTACTTTCTGCACTTGTCTCAATTTTGTCTTTTACTATGTCTGCCTATTCCAGAATTATCCATGCAGAGGAAGACGATCATGTTCAAGTGAACAATTAAAAGATGAATATGTCAAAGAATAATTGCATCAGAGATACATAGGCAAAGAAGACTTTATTCAAGACTACTGCAATAGGAGAGAGAACCGGAACTCAACTCTTCTGAAACAAAAGACAGGAGGGTTTAATCATTAATGTGATCTAGTAGAAGAGTACTGGAGGAATTTTTTTTTTTTAATAGATAAATTTTACTGCTTCATCAATGATTTTTTTAACGTAATTTCATTTAATTTTGTTTGTATTATGTTTGGTTAGCCAGCATAAAGTACTGGAGGATTTTAAGAGGATATTGATCAATGCAATTAAGCTATGCTATGTTTGCTAACATTAGGCTCCTACCCTCCCACAGAGAAGAGGAGATAGGAGTGAAATCTTTCTTCATGATTACATTTTAAAGATGGCTTCCAGGTCTTTGAGAAAGACATTTCTGGGTTTTAAAATTGGCAGGAGGCTGAGAAATTGTTTACATCTTAAAGGGACATAGTTGAATTTATTTTTATTTTTTTTTTTTCATAGTTGAATTTAAAATCAAAAGTTTTATCAAGTAAATGCTCTAAGAAAAATGAGGTCTGATGCCTAAAAGTAGGGGGAAAAAATGTCAAAAGTTCATTCAGGCTAAGACTAAGGCTACCTTGACCAGATAATAGGGTTAGTTCACTTAATATGGACAGAATAGGAGAAAATAGGAAAGTGATAAGGACTAAAGAGAAGAGCAGACTCATTATCATGCATATAATAGTATAAAAGAGAAACAGTTCTTATCTTCAGGGAGTTTACTTACTAGTAGGGAATATGATACACAATTTCTCACACACTAGTAACTTCACTAGTAAGGCAAACTGGAAATAAAAATCATTCTAAAAAATGTTATAGAACCCAAAGGGATGATGGTTTTCACAATGATTTCATAAAGGTGGATTGATAAAAATATGAAAGTTAATTAGAATTTGGTGAAATAATAGGGTATAACATCCAAAATAACTGAATTACCTCCCACTAAATATTTTTATGGAAATATAATTTTTTAAAAAAATGTACTTAAAGAAACCTGAACGTCTGTGAAGATTTATTTTAATATCTCCATTTATTTATTTAAAAAAACTTCCAGATGTGCTATGCATCTATTTGCAATTGTGGATTCAAAGATAATACTATACTATCCCCTCAGATATGGATTCATAGGAAAACTACTACATAAACACATAAACACATAATACACATAATACAAAAGGAAAGTGTAGATGCTGTAAAACGGTAAATAGCATAGAAACACATCAAAGGAGATATCGACTTTGCCTTTATATCAGAAAAGATTTCAAAGAGATTGAAGCATTCAGAGGACAAATGTGCTTCTTTAGCACCATGCTGGCAAATCAAACTAGCTAGGAAAAATACAGAAATTAGCAAGTCATAGGTAAAAGGGTGTGAAGCAGGTAATACTAGAAGGTAGTTTTAATTTTTGCTTTCCTCTCATACATTCTCCCAATAGCATAATGATTATTTGTTTAAGAGATTTTAAGTATTTATTTGAGAGAGAGAGAGCATGAGGAGGGGTGGAGAGGGAGGGAGAGGAAGAGGGAGAGAGAAGTAGACTCCATGCTGAGCATGGAGCCTGATACAGCACTTGATCTCAGGACCCTGAGAATAGGACTTGAGCTGAAACCAAGATTTGGATGCTTAACCAACCCAGACACCCACAATGTGATCATTTTAAAATGTCAATGAGATCATGTCACTTCTCTGCCCTCATCATTCTGTGGGTTTCTATTGTATTTTAAATAAAAGTTCATTTTCTTGGCATATTAGTTCTCTTTATATTTTTCCAATCTCCAATTTAAACATTTTTTCTTTGCTACTAATTTCCATATTCCCTGATCTGGTTTGAGTTTCTAGACTGTGCCACACTCATCCTCTTCTCTGACTCTTTTTTTTTTTTTTTTAAGATTTTATTTATTTATTTGATGGAGAGAGAGATCACAAGCAGGCAGAGAGAGAGGGAGAAGCAGGCTCCCCGCTGAGCAGAGAGCCCAATGCGGGGCACAATCCCAGGACCCTGAGATCATGGCCCGAGTTGAAGGCAGAGCCTTAACCCACTGAGCCACTCAGGCGCCCCTCTTCTCTGACTTTTACACAAATGGATTCTTCTCAACCTTCAGCTTACAAGATTAATGTCACATCACTCTGGATACTTTCCTAGAACATTCTATTTAAGTATCCCACTATCCATTATTCTCAGTTACAACATCAAGTAACTTCTGTCTTGAACTTACTATTAAATTCATAATTATATTAATGATTCATTTGTGTATTTTGTTTCTCTAGAAAGTGAATAACTTTGAATTTTTTAACAAAGATTTCCTGAAAGAATAAATTTACAACTTTATCCTAGGTCTATAAGGGGAAAAACAAGGAAAATATTGCATATAATATAACACTTGTGTTTGTATTTGTAAAAAGAAAAAGGTAAAACCAAACCAAACAAACAAAATACTGAAAAGTCAAAACAAAACTGAAAAAAAATAAAAGCTGATTTATACAGGGAGGCAGAGAACAGAGGGAGGGAATTGTGATGAAAAAAAGGTTTTCTGAGTGAGTATTATTATTAATTCTGACTTAAAATATGCAAACTTAGTATATATTACAAATAAATGTACATAAAAATGCAGGTCTGAAAAATTGAAGATGAACTTAAAAAAAATGGACATATTATGCCAGTGATATAATCACACAGACCAAACAAATCATTTCAATAAGATTCAGAACATAATATTTCGGCTATATTTCCTTAAAGGAGATGTTTACACACAAAGAAAACCTAAAGTACTTTAACTTTATTCACTTGCATTGGTCTAGTTAGAATATCAGTATGGTTATTTAAAATTTATGTATATTATAAAATGAAGCAAATGAAAAATCAATCATTTTAGAATTTTCAGTGTAAGAGAGGAGAGAGACAAATATAAAATTTCAAAAAGTTAAAAATTATATAATATTAAATTTGATGTTAAGTATAAATTCATAGTAATTTTTTTAAAAGATTTTATTTATTTATTTGACAGAGAGAGAGATCACAAGTAGGCAGAGAGGCAGGCAGAGAGAGAGGAGGAAGCAGGCTCCCCGCTGAGCAGAGAGCCCAATGCGGGCCTCCATCCCAGGACCCTGAGACCATGACCTGAGCTGAAGGCAGAGGCTTAGCCCACTGAGCCACCCAGGCACCCAAATTCATAGTATTTTTGCTTAAAAAAAATTCCCAGCTCTGTCTGCTGAAAAGGCCTAGGAGCTATATCAACTCGAAGGCTCTGAGCACCCATATGCATATACCATGGTAAATATTCTCACTAAAAGTTATTAGGGATACTTAGAAAAAAATAGCTTGTTTCAGGTTTAGAGCAGAAAAATGTACAAAATTAACATAGAATACTTTGCTATGCTAAAAATCAAGGAAGCTATAAAAAAGTAATGTGGTCATTCCCAAAAGTCACAGTTGATAACCTTAGGAAGATTCTACTATCAAAGAGGGAGCAATTTAAAGATCAGAGAAAAAAATAACACAATTAATTTAAAATAGTAAAAATATATTTTATATTCATGTTGTTAAAAATGTTTCTTAAAAAGCTAGGAAGCCAAAACAAGAAAAACTTCCTTTATCATTATTAAGGACATTGAGTGCCACAATAATTTATTTAAAAAATTAGTAATAGAAGGGAAAAAAATCAGCATTTTCTAGAGAATGTACTTCAAATTACTAAACAACCCTGGTTGAAAAGAAAAAAATTATTTATGTATGAATTCCAGTTAATACATATAAAGGATAGATTAGAAAGTCATCATTTTACCACTACTACTGTAATGATTGTATCAAGAATTATTAAAGTATTTAAAAAACATTTTGTGAGAGGTTGATAGGTGTATTTATTCCTAAAGAGTAAAATCATCACACTAAGTATAATTTATTGATTTCAAGATGAAAAAGAAACAAAAACTCATGAATTTGCAATGGAGTGACCAAATTTTCACTTCCTGAAGTAATTTATTAACCATTAATAATGGGCAACCAGACATTATGTGTATCTTTTTTTTTTAAAGAATTTATTTATTTATTTGACAGAGAGAGACACAGTGAGAGAGGGAACAAAAGCAGGGGGTGGGAGAGGAAGAAGCAGGCTTTCCGCCAAGCAAGGATTCCGATATGGGGCTGGATCCCAAGACCCTGGAATCATGACCTGAGCCCAAGGCAGCCGCTTAATGACTGAGCCACCCAGGCGCCCCATTAAGTGTGTCTTGACAGGAAACAGTATACATCCTGACAAAATGCTGAAAGTAAATCTAATAAACTTTCAGATTTTACTTCTAATTTATAAGAAATATAAGAGTTGGAGCAATAAAACTAAATGATATCACAAAGAAATAATGTGGGTCATTTTACAAAATAATTGATCAGGTTTGGTTAACAAGTCAGCACCATAAAAAAGACAATTTTTTTAAAAAAATCAAAAGATACTAAAGAAAATAATAACCAAATATAATATCTCTTAAGCAGCCTGATTTGAACACTAAGTATCAAAGGGCATTTTTTAGACAATTGAAAGTATTTGAAATATAGAACTATTGTATAATATTAAAGACTGGTGTGGTTTCAAAATATGTCCTCAAATTTATTGGACACTCTTCCAATTGAGAATTAGGGTATATAGCCCCTCTCCCTGAATGTGGATGCATAGTGCTAAGTAATCACATGGAGCAAAAGAATCACGTAGCTAAGCACTGCTCAATTTCTTGACCCAGAAGTTCATGAACATAATGACTTGGCTGTTGTACATTAATCCATCCAAAGAATGGATTTGTTAATGAGTATATGACTAGAATGATTAACTATTGTTAATTTTTTAGATGGGAAATGGATTAGAGTTTTGAAAATACATTTTTATTAGAAAAAACAGAAAATGTATTTAAGGGTAAACTGTTTATATATCTAGGATATGGATGAATGAAGCATATCTAAATAATTATAATTATGGGTTTATTTTGTACATATATGAGACTCTGCATTATACTCCATTTTTTTATTTGAAAAGTTGTATATATATATATTTTTGAAGATGATCTACTGGAAAAAAAAGGTAAAGATTTTTGTTATAAATTAAAGTGGAACAGAGGAGGAGAAAACTAAGGCTCCTTTTAATTTTGAGATAATCCTAGAAAAAAGTAAGAATTAACACAAGATTTGAAAATGAGTTAAAAGATAGACTCAAGAAGAATTAAAAGTAGGGGCACCTGTGTGGCTCAGTGGATTAAGCCTCTGCCTTTGGCTCAGGTCATGATCCCAATGTCCTGGGATTGAGCCCCACATCAGGCTCTCTGCTCAGCGGGGAGCCTACTTGCCCCTCTCTCTCTGCCTGCCTCTCTGCCTACTTGTGATTTCTATCTGTCAAATAAATAAATAAAATCTTTAAAAAAAGAAGAATTAAAAGTAGAAAGAAAACTAGGTGATCAAAGAGATTCTCAAAAAATATAATAAAATCACTTTGTACTGTAATGCTGTGTTTCATGTGGGTATACCTTCCACTGGTTAATGAAATAATTTGAGCAAGGATGTTAGCTTCACCTTTGTATTCCCAGTGGTTAGCATATTGCCTGGCATGTTTAGGGCAGTCAGTAAATGTCACATAAAAGAAGAAAAACATTTGTGGAAATTGGAATTAAAAACAAAACAAACAAACAAACAAAAAAACAACTGTATGTATTAGTCCAAAAATTCAACAATGCATCTATGAAGGGGGATGCATAGAAGGTTAAGGGTCTCTATTCAGGTCTCTGTGCACTGGTCTGTCAGTGTTAAAGTGGATATTATGGATGTGCCAGACATGACATTCAAACTGTACAATGTATGATTGGAAATGAATAATGGGGAGAGAAAAATAAACATTATAAAGTAAAATAACTTTACCTCTCATTAAAAACAAGTACAAATTTTTTTTTAATTTTTTATTTTTGATAAACATATATTTTTATCCCCAGGGGTACAGGTCTGTGAATCACCAGGTTTACACACTTCACAGCACTCACCAAATCACATACCCTCCCCAATGTCCATAATCCCACCCCCTTCTCCCAAATATTTTTAAGCCCACATAATAAATCATCATGTTAAAAAAGAATTGATACTAGGAGATAATTTTAACTGTCTTAGAAAATAATGCTTTGGGGATAGAATGAACTTTAAAAGGTTAATTATGATAATGGCAGTCATCACTAATACTGCCAATTATTGAGTATCAGATACTTTATAGTCATTATTGCTAATAGATACCAGCTCTGTAAGTGAAGTATGATTTTCATTTTCAAGATAAAGAAAATAGCGGCACCTGGGTGGCTCAGTGGGTTAAAACCTCTGCCTTTGGCTCGGGTCATGATCCCAGGGTCCTGGGATCGAGCCCCACATCGGGCTCTCTGCTCTGTGGGGATCCTGCTTTCTCCTTTCTCTCTGCCTGCCTCTCTGCCTACTTGTGATCTCTGTCTGTCAAATAAATAAATAAAATCTTAAAAAAATAGGTATTTAAAAAAAAAGATAAAGTAAATAAAATTCAGAGATTTAAGTATCCTGCCCAAAATTTCACATGTAAAAACATTTGATGTGTAACAACAGCACAGTTTACAACAGTAAACAAAATACTACAGTTAATAATATCTCCATTTCTCCAAGAGAAAATTGAGTCATGGAATCATGCAGTTCATAAAGGGCTAGAGGTTTTTCAAACTAGAAATTTCTTGGCAATAAAGTCAAAAGTGTAAGCCAATCTCTAATATGAGATTGAAGGATACTTATTTAGATACACACACTTACAGTTATATTACCAAAAAGATCCCTGGAAAAATTAGAGGAGCTGATAGTATTTTTATACAAGGAAAAATAGAGGTTCTATAATGTAATGTGAAAGATGTTAGTTTTTCTGATCCTGCTATGGTAATAGCTGAAATTAATTTCTCAACAGCTGAGAAATTTGGCAGAGGTATTTGGAGGCTGAGAATGCCCCTATGAGAACACGAAGAAATTTTTAAATATATAAGAGGGATAATCAAGAATAGAGATTCCCTGTTCACCTTTCCAGATGTCATAAAGTAGTGGCTCATATTTTTAAAAATGATATAAAGAAAATTCCCCAGGGAAGGAATCAAGCCAACAGCTTTAAAGAGCAAAATATCTGTAGAAATATTTAAAGGAGTACACACAGACTGAGAAAATCAGGGTGAGGACTTGGAAGCAGTAATCCATATAGAAATAACAGGTCTGTAAAGATAGGGTGATGAGACAAGAAAGAGAAATGCAGACAAGAATAAAGACATTTCCACAGAAATCTAAGGTTGTGCAGAGAAAGGTAGAGGATGGAGAGTAAAAGAAAAAAAAAAAGGTGCAGGTTAAGTTGGCACTAAAGAAAAACAATGGCGATACTTGTGCTCCCTAAATAATGGGAGTGATCTTCATAAAGCAACTTCAGAAACAGGAAAGAAGAAAAGAATCTGAGCTGATGAAAGGTGACAACAATAGAATAAGCAAGTGATTTATTGGAAGCAATTACAAATTCAAGAAGTTCAAAAAAGAAAGTACTCTAAATAAAGAAATGTGGTTAAATTAAGCACGTTTTACATATTATTTACTACAATAATTAAAAATGGTCATCATGAATAGAATCTCAACTTGGTAATTTTTAAAGAATCAAAAGACATGTATTAAAAGTTGTAGACTGTGAAATTAGACATTGATTTTAAGAGTTCTCTAAGCATAGCATAAAACATATGATAGGCACCATGGTAGCACGGAAAAAAGCTGTTGGGTTGAGGAATTTGAAGGAGGTATCATGCTTTAAGAGCAAAGTGGGAAGAACACTAATTTTATTTCAATGAAGCAAATGTTTGATCAGGAAAACAACAACACAAACAGTTTCTCTTTAAGACCATCTGTCTGAACATTACTGAAATATGTGAAGACATTTCCCAGCAACCCCATCAACAGCCCATATGTAGTGGTGGGGGAATGTGTGTGAAGGGTGTATAATGCAAGATGCCAGAAAATTAGACAAGCTTGCTTTTCTAGCTTCTGTCTGTGTATGTGTGTGTATGGTCTGGAGATTCTTTTACAAGGAGGTTCTTAGGCATTTCCAGGAAGGTAAAATATGCAAGTGAAACTGGAATTCTATTTTATAGTCAAATATGAGGTTTATTTAACACAAATGACACTGCTTTGTGAGTTATAGGAGAAGCACAGGATGTAGACAGATATGAAGAGAGTTCTCCAGAGAGCTGTATGAAGTAGAAATTAAACAGATCAAAGTAGCAAAACGATAAATGTGCTACCAGAGGCAAAAGTGGCACTACAATGTGTGACAATACAGAGACTGACTCAAGGAGAACTATTGGGTTACACTCTATACAGGAGAAAATTATGTAAGATAAAATAAAACATGGAAAATGAAAGCAAATGAAGAAATTAAAGCTAAATTCACTATTAGGAAACAGAGCAAGGCTGAGTAAACAGCTTACAATGATAGTTTTTGTAAGTGTGCCTAAGTTCTATGTGGTCCCTTCATAAGTATGTGGCACTTCTGGATGGGGCTTTTTCGGGTTCCATTGGAAACACATCAACAACTTAATAGAGGGTTATGTATCTCCTTATTTATTTATTTATTTATTTATTATTTTTTCAGTGTTCCAAGATTCATTGTTTATGTACAACACCCAGTGCTCCATGCAATACGTATCTCTTTAAAGGAAAACTGTACAATTTATAATTGTATCTTCACTTTTCAAGGTGAACTGTAACAATACTTTGGAGAACAAATTTTGAATTTCCCCAGCTCACATGAAAGAATGAGGAATGGGAATGCTTTCCTGAAGATAAAAAAAAAATTTTTTTTGAAGGGAAAATAAAGGAACTTTTGGAAAGGACATGGTAAAGTACATGACAGCATAGGAGAATAAAACACCAATAATAAAGCAAAACTAAGTACTGTACTTAGAATTATCAAAGGAGATGTACATGTATATTACAGGAATTGATGATCTTGAGGATGAAGATATTAAAAAAGAATTTCAAACATCTAAGGGAAGTAATAGGACTGGGTCAACATAAAGCAATCTTTTTGGAATGAAAAGTAACTTCTGGTGAAAATACACACAGTGTTCTGCCCAAGGGAACCAGGAGTGGAGGAGACCAGAGAACACACACTATAAAGTGCTTGAGAATCAGATGGCTCAGGTAATAAAAATAGTCGTAGTAAAGTTACATACACACGCATACATACATACATGATAAACTGCTTATATGGTCTTTTCACCCGAGTTATTTGATGTTTATAATGATCCTCCAGGCTGGAAGGACAGTTACCTTAATTCTCATTTTGCAGGTGAAAACACTGAGTTTCAAAGAAATCTATCAAGATTTCCATGAAAAAAATAGTTGTTAATCTTCCTTATTGTCAGATCTGCCTACGTGTGAAGTCAGCCCACTTACTCCCTTGGGAAAACTGAATCTGTGTGTCTATTAAGATCTCTAGGCCTGCACTTTTCAAACTCGATAGTTGACACACTATAATAACATCCTGGGTACATGTGTGCCCATGAAGGTGCAGCCTGTCCATCTAAATTTCCTGTATTGAATAATAGGACCTCTGTAGGTCATGGTCCTCATTGTGATTTCCTCTTCATTTTTTCCAAAGAGACTAGATTATTCTTGGCTATGTTTTTGCCACTTTATAAAGTCACCTATAGTTTCTGATCCTTTGAGCACCATGTCTTGTGCCTGTCCCAAATTCCTGTTTAGGTTTCTCTAATTTTTTTTTTTTTTTAAGATTTTATTTATTTACTTTAGAGTGAGAAAGACAGCAAGCCTGGGAGTATATAGGGGGTGGGGTAGAAGGGGAGGGAGACTATCTCAAACAGACTTCTCACTGAGAGGAGTCTGCCATGGGACTTGGTCATAACCCTGAGAATGTGATCAAGGGGTGTTCACTTAACTGACTGAGCCACCCAAGCGCCCCACTGTTTAGTTTCTCTTTAACCCAGTACTCAGAGCTAAACTATGCAATGCAACTAGACTGGCAATGTCACCTAATAGGCTGCACATTTTAACAGGATCCACATTTGCCACATGCCCTTTTGGATCCAACATATGAATTTGTAGTCATCATCCTTGAGAGAGAGAGACATACTATCTATTCCCTCAGCCTAAAAAAATCCAAGCGTACTTTATACTTTATTTAGCACACTATTGAATCAAAGTAATTTATGACTATAAGTATGAGACAGATATTAAGAACTTCATAAGTGGATCTGTTATTTTCTCAAAGTATAAACAAAATCAGAATCCCTACTTCATAACTTTTTGGTTTATAGTTAGAGGAATACAAAAATATAAGAATAACAGTAATTCTTTCAATGAACAAAGTTTATAGATTTCATAATTATTTTCCTTGTTCTTATGTTTGATATTTATGGAAATGAATTTTATACCTTTAGAATTAAATATAAAAACCTTGGGTTTGTATTTCATATTTCTTTTTTAGTATTTCTTTCTAGTGATTAATTCTTACTGTATTTTATGTAATTATTGATCTGCATTTAAAAATAAATCAGGAAATACAACAAAATTTGTCTTTTACCACCACTAGGTAGAAAAGTACTGTGCTAGAAGACAGAATCACCACTGGAAGGACTAACCAGAGGAGTAAAGTCATTATAAAAATAAAATAAATCATAATTATTAGATAAATCATTATAAAATAAATCATAATTATTAGAAGAATATTAAGGGAAAGTGATGAAAACTGGATTGAATGCAACTTACGACAACATATGTTATTTTTTAACATGCTTGTTGCTGTAAAATATATAGGTACAGTATGCGCACAACTTAATGTAGAGGGAGGTCCAACTTATAAATAGGCATTGATTTTCCATCTCACATTGTTCTGGCATTATGGTGATCATGAAAGACATGGAACAATAGAAGACCTCTGTATTCAGGAGTGAATAAAGGGCAGAGGGTAATATGTGCAGATCAGGGGATATAATCATAATTAATCCTGCACATTTATTTTTGATGCAATTATTCCATCACTTCTTTATTAATTCATGCATTCATTCAACAAATAATTTATATATTTAGTAGTATAATGTCCACTTATAAAAATTACCTGTAGCCACTATGGAAACCAATACGGAGTTTCCATTAGAAGTTAAACAAAGAACTACCATATGATCCAGCAATCCCACTTCTTGGTACATATCCAAAGGAAATGAAAACAGGATATCAAAAAGATATCTGCACTCCTATGTTTACTGAAGCATTATTCACAACTGCCAAGATATGGGTCCCTTAATGGATAAGTGGATTAAAAAAATGTGAGTCCCTTAATGGATAAGTAGATAAAATATATGTGAGATATATATATATCTATATATATATATTGAAATGTTACTCAACCATAAGAAGAAAGGAAATTCTGCCACTTAAGGAAACAAGGATCTTGAAGGATTATGCTAACTAAAATAAGCCAGACAGGGAAAGACAAGTACTACATGGTATTATGTATATGTGAAATCGAAAAACAAAAACAAACAGAAAACCCCATAACCCCAAATCACAAAACTCATAGAAACAGAGAGTATAAAAGCAGTTGCCAAAGACTGAAGAGTAGGGAAAATAGGGAGAGCTTGGTTAAAGGGTGCAAACTTTCAGCTATAAGATAAATAAGGTCTGAAGATCTAATGTGAAACATGGTGACTATAGTAAATAACAGTTGCATAACTGAGAGTTGCTAAGAGAGTAGAATTTGAATGTTCTCGCTGAACAAAAAAAGAATAAAATCCATAGAATGTCAGGGATAAGTTATTAACATTTTTGTGGGCTTCATTACAGTTTTAATTTTGCATATGTACACACATACATGTACACACACATATATATCTTATTATATATAAAATTTAAGGACCCTTTAACATTTTATAGATCATTTTATAGATCATGAGCAATTTTCTAATCATTTGATAGTCTTCTATTATGCCATTTTAATGGCTATATATTTTTCTAATACATATGTGTGTGTGTGTACATGTGTACAATTAATTTAGTAACTTCTCTGTGTTGGATATTTACATCACTGTCAACATTTCACTACTATAAAGATGTTGTGGTAAGTATACTTGAGGTGAGCATGAACACATCTGTAAATTCTTCTTGTGATGAGTCCCTAGAAGTCTAATTGTTACATTTAATACTTTGCACAGTTTGGTGGCTTCTAATTTACTGTGGTATTTATATTGCTAAATTGCACTGCAGAAAAATTTGAACAATTTTTTTCAAACTATCTGTTAAACATGAGTATCATTTTTTCACACTCTTGTGAACAATGGGCACTATTAAAAATGTTTTAAACAAAAACAAAACAAAATCTAGAAACTAAAGGAGGAGTATGCCTGTTTATACTTTCCAAATATATTCCTACTGGCACATATATCTTTTTCTCTCTATATAGCACATACATCTATATGGTGTATCTCTATATATCCATTCCTCATTGGTGAACCACCTAAACTTTTTACTCTAAAGTCAAATGCGTTTATACTGGCTCCTGTGCACCATGAACTGGTTTCTAGGCTTTCAATGACTCCAGATCATCAAACTTTTCTACAATTGTCTGGTGAATTAAGTGAAAGGTATTTCATGAAAGAAAGGCTGGGGAGATTGGAAAAGAGGGAAAATCATTGGAAAGATGAAAGTGGAAAGGAAGGCTGGTGGAAAAGTCTTAGAAGGTGGTAGATTTAGAAATCTTGGGGTTTGTGGCTGCTAGGGTGCCTTCTAGAGGAAAAGGGTTTTTGAGAATAAACTCTTACAGAGAACTGATCATGATAGAAGAAATATTGCAAATACATTTCTGAGCACACCTCCCTGAACTTGGAGGTAACTAAGGAAAGAAAAACAAAAAAAGTTCTACATCTGCTTGCATAAAATTATTTATAACACAGAGCAGTGCTTGGAATTTCACCAAGAAAAATTTCATTATGGTTAGCATGTACCCTGCTTTCTAATACAAACCAACACAAAGGGTTTGAGGTTATTAATCAATCATGTGTTAATACAAATAAGTTTGTGCTTATTGCTTCTTTTTTCCTGACAAACATAAAGTTATTCCTCAAAAAGAAAAATTGTGATTTGCTGAATTTGCTTCTTTGAAATGGGGATTACAGAGATATGTATTCTAATTACTGCCAATGTAGGGACCTGAGGAAATGTACTGGACACTGAGAAGGAAAGCACCAACATTTGTAAGAGATTTGGAGCCTGGAACTATCAGTGCCAGAATTAACATGTCTTATTCCAAAACCATGCCTAGGGCACCTGGGTGGCTCAGTTGTTTAAGCGACTGCCTTCGGCTCAGGTCATGATTCTGGGGTCCTGGGATCGAATCCCACATCAGGCTCCCCCTGCTCTGTGGGGAGCCTGCTTCTCCCTCTTCTGCCTGCTACTCCCCACTCCCCATCTTGTGCTCTCTCTCTCTCTGTGTAAAAAAAAAAAAAAAAAAGAAAAACTTAAAAAAAATGCCTAAAGTTGTTGTTACAGGAGAAAACATCTTCCTTGAAGTTCTAGACACATGGTCCTGTCAGTCAAAATACAGGTAATTATAATTATTACATTAATTTGACAAGGTCAAATTAATGGACTTCTTGGTAAAGCCTGTGTCTCTATCATTTGTAATAAGCATTCTATGGAGAGATGTCTTCCAACCTTTTATCAACGGATAATTTTTTTGGCTATTCCTGCTATTTTCAAACAGAGTTCTAATTATTAATGGTGCTACAGAGAAAACAAAAGTCCATTCTTTTTTTTTTTTTTAAGATTTTATTTATTTATTTGACAGACAGAGATCACAAGTAGGCAGAGAGGCAGGCAGAGAGAGAGAAAGAGAGAGGGAAGCAGGCTCCCTGCGGAGCAGAGAGCCCGATACGGGGCTCGATCCCAGGACCCTGAGATCATGACCTGAGCCGAAGGCAGCAGCTTAACCCACTGAGCCACCCAGGCACCCCCAAAAGTCCATTCTTATAAACAAGAAATTTTTTATCTGGTTTTGAGGCAGAATGTTAATTAGAATATGGGGACTTACAGTGCCAGGAAAGACAATAGAAGAGGGTAAACTACTGGTTTATACATCAAATTTCAAGATACCTCTTCACCAAAAGCCAAGGTCTCTGTGTATTTATGTGTGGCTTGACAAGGAAGACACCATACTAATTCAGAACATAACTATTTTTGCTGGAAGAAGACAAAGAGGTAATTTCTTTTTTCAGTCCTTAACAAGATAAAAAATCATTTAAATAAGAAGTAGGACTCAAGGTCATATTTAGATTATGTTTGCACAATGTGTAGAGACTACCTTTTTGCAAATAAGCCCAAAGTTCTTTCAACACACAAAACATAAGCCTATCTCAATATCTAACTACTCTCTTTGTCATTTGTGCTAGCTTTTTTGAGAAATGTTTAAGGTGAAAATTCTTTTCTCAAATGGGTTAAAAATGAGTGAGTGGTGGAGAGCAAGAGCAAAAGTAAGTAATTATTTAAAAAGGTGGCATTTAGGGTGAGTTAAATAGTTGCATATATATAGCATAAATGAATGTTCAATGTCTTTTTGGAAAGAAAAAATTTTATTTTCTGATTATGGTTCTCTGTATATAATCTCTATTCCTATAAAGGCTACACCTATAAATGGGGTTTCTGTACCAGCATCCAACCACTTTAGATTCTTTTTTTTTTTTTTTAAAACCAGGGTCACAATCCAGAGTGTGAGTGTGTGTCTGTGTGTGCATGTATGTGTGTGTGTGGGGGGTGGATATTTTGTTGCATTCCCCTATACAATGCAGTGCATCTCTGACCTTTATTCGATTGCTACTTTATATTCCTTTTTCCAGTATCACATTACTTATTTGTTTCTTTCTTCTCTGTGGTATCCATATGCCAGCATATCTATCAGTACTTCTTCACTTTTAAAGATGAGAAAAATGACTAAATCTGCAAGTCCTTATTTCTCAGATAGCAGCTGGCTTGTGTGGTATCCAGAGAATGAACCTACACAGCCACTAGAACTTAACAGTCTCTTTTTCTCCTAAATTTTAAAATTATTTCACAATAAAACATTTGGTTTTGGGGAATGCATTTTAAGCTTGCCACTGAAAAAAATAACTGAATGTATATCCATCACCTACATATAACAAAATAAGCCAGAATATTTTATCATTCACTATTTATCATTTACTATTAAGGTGAAAATACCTAAGAAATAAAACTGTAAGATTTCCTTCTATAAAACTGATTAATTAAAATTTTGGACCTGTTTTCACGATTTATTTTTTTTCATAAATAGAAAAATAGATATTTATAATGATATTCTACCTTCAGCTTTGCTATCTAGAGGGGAAAAGTTGCCAGACAGGCATGTAAGCATATTGGTCAATCTAGCTTGATTGCTTTCCTCCAGCAATGGGCAGTTTTAATTTCCTATCACATTTATAGTCATCATATTTGAAGAAGGGCAAAATAGGTTAATGAAATCATTATAATTTCATTCAAATGATATATATTTTAAAAGCTCAATTAGAGAAACAGATACCAGGGCACCATATTTTATTTTGCCTTATGGAGATTATTGCTCTGTAGCACCTGTAAAAGATACCAGAAAAAAAAAATTACCAGTGTTGAAATGAATGTGAAATCATTATCTTCACTAAAAATATCCATAAAGTAAATTTATTGTGGAAAGAGAAGATTTTTTTGAAAATTCATTTGTTCTTTCATTTATTCAATGCATGTTTTATTAAATTCTGTTCTTTTTAAGAGAGCATAACTCTCTTAAAGTATTATTAAAAGTATTCAGAAGTTAGACTGAGCTGGAATTTAACTCCATTGCTTATTATTTATTTGATTTTAAGCAAGGTAGTAAGTCTTTTTAAGCAGTTTCTTTGTCTGAAAGATGAACATATTGGTATTACTATCTCCACCATGATGAGGGAATGAGATAAGAATTATACAATCACAATGACTGACATATAAGATGTTAATAAATTTTATTATCATTGTTATTGTTACTATTATTATGTCACAACTTTTAGGGCTGTGGAACATTAAGAGATTAATAGTATATTCCCTTCCCTCCAACTTCCTGGGTGTCTATGTAAGAAAGCAGGAATAATATTAATATGTTAATATTGTGCCAAGATATGATCTAAATACTTTATATTAACTCATTTATGTTGTCAATGACTACCTTAGGCGAGATTTGTGGGTGTTTCCATAGTACAGATAAGAAAATAGTATCCTTTGGTAAGGGACTGCTCCAAGTTTTACAGTTAGGTAAAACTGGGTTGGGATATGGAACCAGGTAGTCTGGACCCAGAGTCATGGTCTTTATGCTTGTTTCCTCTATAACAGTATAATTGTATACTTATACTTCCTAATTCATACTTTCTATGCACCCTTGACTCTTTGGACATGAACAACACCTAGGAAAAAGATTCTGAGATACTCCAGAATCTATCAGTACTCTATTCCTGGCTATGAAATCTCAGGTAATAACCATAATTTCTTCCCACAAAAGAAAGAGAAATGGTTGTCCTCAACCATATTCAGTGTTTTCCTCTAGTTGTAATTCAGCCATCAGCATACCTGTCTCTGCAAATTTCCAGAGTAGTAAGGAATTCCTTCATATCTTATAATTATTCTAATACCCCTTACCTATGATAAGCTAAATTCATGAAGACATTCAGCCATAACCTTTCCCCCAAACACTACTGCTCCTTCTGACACAATGATCCATGTTCTTCACCTAAGTCATTTATTGCACATCTGTTCTGGGCCTAGCACCAGGAAGATAAAGAGAAAAATTTGATGCTACTGTCCCCAACTTCTGGAAGCTTACAACCTTTTAAAACAAATACACAACCATAATGTATGACCTCATTATGGCATTATGAAAAAGGAATAATGTCTGTGTCAAAAAAAAAAAACAACCTTGCATATATATAAAATGACTTTTGAATATAAATATAGTAAATTCTGCTTATTTTAGAATTACATTCTGCCCTCAACTCAATGACAAGAATCCAGACATTTATTCACTTCTCTGATGGGATAGGGGGAATATAATTCTTATTTCATCCTTATAGAGACAATGCATTTTCTGGGGAATCCTAAGTTTATAGGGTATATTTTGAGTTTGAAAGAAAATTGTTTCTCTCCTGGCAACACTTCAGACACCAAATATGCAGGTTTTCCACACCAAGAAATTCTCCAGTTTTTTTCAGACACTAGCTAGATATCCTATAATTTAATTCAATTTTGATACTAACTACCTAGAATCAGTGTGCAGTCCCCATAGGTTAAAAGTTCAAATTGTCCCAATTCAGACAGTAATCACAAGTAGTGGGTCCCTAGTTTACTCACATTTATGTCTAAGCTGACTACAAATCAATAATTCTGTTTTTTTTTCTTTTTAAAGATTTATTTATTTGTTTAGAGAGAAAGAGAGAGCACATGTGCATCAAGTGGATACAGAAGAAGAGGTTTTTCAGGCAGACTCCCCACTGAGCACAGAGCTGAACATGGGTCTTCATCTCACAGCCCATGAGATCATGACCCAAGCCAAAATCAAGAGTTGGACACTTAACTGACTCAGCTACTCAGGTGTCCATACAAATCGGGAATTCTTATGACTCCCTCTTCAGGTTTGATAGTTTACCATAAGGGCTCACAGAGCTGTGGAAAACAACTTAGTATTACCACTTTAATATAAAATATATTGTAAAGGGTAAAAATGAATAGCCAAA
Source organism: Mustela nigripes (assembly GCF_022355385.1). Lineage (NCBI taxonomy): Eukaryota > Metazoa > Chordata > Mammalia > Carnivora > Mustelidae > Mustela > Mustela nigripes. The sequence continues at coordinate 181,873,251 of NC_081558.1, forward strand.
GAAGTATATAAGGGGAGTTCCAGAAGAATCTCAAGAATAGGAACTTCTATCCTGTAGAACTGGGCTGCACCACCCTTCCAATACATGGATGTGTTGTTCATCAACCTGATGGCTCTCTAAACCCCATAGCTTAGGATTTTTTTTTTAAAGATTTATTTATTTATTTGACAGACAGAAATCACAAGGAGGCAGAGAGGCAGTCAGAGAGAGAGGAGGAAGCAGGCTCCCTGCTGAGCAGAGAGCCCAATTGGGGGCTCGATCCCATGACCCTGGGATCATGACCTGAGCCGAAGGCAGAAGTTTTAACCCACTGAGAGACCCAGACGTCCCAACTTAGGGATTATGGAAGCTTCATCACATAGGCATGATCAGTTATTAACTCAGTCCCCACTCCCTCTCCCTTCCCTAGAGGATGGGGGGATGGGGACTGACAGTTTGACACTTCTAATCATAGCTTGGTGCTTCTGGTGACCAGCCTGTATCCTAAAACTATCCAGGAATCCACCAAAAATTCCCACATTAGAACAAAAGACACTCTATCACATAGGAAACTCCAAGGGATTTAGGAACACTGTGTAAGATATTCCTATTACTCCATTACTCAGAAAATTACAAGAGTTTCAGGAAGTCTGTGTCAGGAACTAGGGACAGACACCAAATACATATTTCTTATTATGTCACAACCTCTTCACCTTGATTAGGTGCAGTAACTGTAAAGGTGCCCTGCTTAGATACAACTTCAGAGGAACTCGCTGGAAGGACTGTATTTATCTGATAACCTTCAGCTGCCATACATTCATATAGTCACTACATTCATAAGAGACTGTACTGTTCAGTGGCTCACTCAGCCAATGACGGAACACAAGGAAATAGGAGAGTCAGTTTGGTTGATGCAGGGCCCTTCTAACAGGAAATCTTTGCTTGGAGCTTTTTATAGGGCTGACTGAGATTTTGAATTTGAGTACTCATCCTGATGTTCTCCCCATCCAATCCTTGTCTGCCTTTCTTTTTCCAAAGACATCAGGCCTAAGTCATTGTCTGAAGGCTCCTTCTCCTTATTCTTACTCTCTCCCTTCCTTATCTTTCACATTTGTTTATACATTCATGTCTGTTTCTAGGAGGATCCAAACTGACAGCAAGCCTTGAACTTTATCCTTGTCTTATAAGAAACATATGAAGTCTACAAGCCAAAGTGGAAGCTCTCTCAGTTGGACCAAAGAATAGCTTCAGGGATCATTGGCTTCCCATTTTCACTTAAGTTTTGACATAAGTGTTTTGTACTTACCTGTGATATCAGGAATGCACTTAATAACTACACTTAAACATGTTATTCATTAATTTCAGTTTTTACTCTGGTTTTGTTAATATTTTTTGAGCAAAAATGTTGATGTGGGACTTAGTCTACTTTTTTCCCTGATAATTTACAATCACATGCTAGCTTTCACAATTGAATGAAATTAAAAATAACATTGCCAGTTGATTAAAGGGAAACAAACAAAAATTGCAACTATTTTAAAGTGGCTCAGGACTTTTTTCTTACTGCATCTAGACTTTTAACAAAAGCAAAAGACAATCCTGTGTAAAGAATCCTTCCCCAAGGATCAAATAATTTCTAAGGAAAAAAATGAACTAATTCATAAATCAAATCAAACAAACAAACACAACCACAGACAAGCAAACAAAGCACAGAATAGCAATAGTCCAAGAATCAACAAATAGCAGAATAAAACTGGCCAAGATTCCAGACACACATAACCCTGAAGTTAAACTTTAGGCAGAAGAAAAGTTATTCCAGATTATGTAGTCTAATATACCAGAGGATAAAAAGCTAAGAGATTAGTTAATAAGTGTGTAAATCAAAATAAACACAATGCCAAAAATTGATAATGGATTGTGGCCTTAAAAAGAAAGATCGATTTACATAGCTGATACTAGCATATAAATTAGGGGACGTGATTGAGATTTAAGTGTTCAGTGGTAGGAACAGACAATATTAATAGGGGACTTGATAAAGTGAACATATTAAAATTTCTAAGGTAACTACTGAAAAAACCAAAATGGTGACTATAACTTATAAAATAACAGAGGCAAAAACTGTGTTAAAAGTTAGATTGTAATGTAAAATACACGTATTAGGTCTGTTAGGCTACAGACCCCTAGAACTTTGGCCTGTCCCTCCAAGGCAAGATCATACCAAAATAACCTAAATAATTATTAAATTATTTGGTCAATTTGATATTCAAATGAGAAAGAAGATGTAAATGAAGTCCCTTCTCTAACATTAATGTATAAATTCAAATCAACTGCAAGTGGAATAAAGATAAGTATAAAAGATAAAATTTTAAAACTTTTCAAAGTAATTTTAGAGGGATATATTTATGAACCAAGGATAAAAAAAAAAAGATACAAAAGCACAACACAAGCAAAAGAAAACATTGACTATGTACTATCTACCTAAATTAATTGTTATTTATCAAAAGACCATAAAAAGTGAAAATAAGAATCTCCAATTTAGAAAAAATTATTTCCTATATGTAAAAATGATGAGTATTCAAAATGTATAATAAAAACTCCACAAACAATAGAAAAACAAAAAATTATAAAACAAAGCATGAGATTCGAAGGGGATATCTGAATCATCATTAAAACAATTAAAAATATGCTCAACTATATTAGCAATATGAAAATACAAACTAAAATCAGTATATTGTACCATTTTACCTGTAATGGCATTATTACAAAAATTCATAGCTTTCAAATATCAAATATTGGTGATGATGTGAAATGACAACTTTCATATATTGCTGGCAGGAAGAAATGCAAATTAGTACAAACACTTTGGAAAATTAGCTGCCATTATCACAATGAATTGATGACTATATATGTAGAAAGACTAGGAATTCTAATCTGCAATATATATCTGGAAAAACGTCCTGTATACCTACTCCAAGAGACATATATATCTTCATAGGAGGTGAAATGTCCATCAGCAGAACAGATGAATAAATTGTGTTATATCCATACAGTGTAATACTACATAGTAATGTATATGAATGAACTACAGTTACCTGTAATAACATGGAGGGAAAACCTAAAATTCAAGGATCTCTAGTCATGCTAAAAGCAAATCTCAGATAAATATATACAATTTAAGTATATTTTAATAAAGCTTAAAAGTACATGAAGTAAACCATGAGTTATTTGAAAACTTAAAATGAATGATAACACTTTTCTAAAGCAAATGAAAAATAAATCCAAAATTCATGGTAGAGATTCCCCCTAAAAAGAAGGGAAGGGATAGGGGAAATAGGATTACAAAAAACATATTAAAAACAATGAGACTGTCTTATCCCTTAAACAGGGTAGTTTGCATGATGGATTTGTTTATTATGATTCTTTTTACTTTTTACCTCTTTTTAATCCATGTACCTTATATAATAAACATTAATTTTAATTAGTTTTAAATTGACTGTTTTCAAATGAAAATACAATCTTTAAAATGCCCAAAATGAAAAAAGAGAATCTATATAAATCAATATTCAAGAGGTTTATCTATAAAGTTTTAGATAATGCAATTAAAAATATACATGTAGGGGCACCTGGGTGGCTCAGTGGGTTAAAGCCTCTGCCTTCTGCTCAGGTCATGATCCCAGGGTCCTGGAATCAAGCCCCCAATTGGGCTTTCTGCTCAGCAGGGAGCCTGCTTCCTCCTCTCTCTCTATCTGCCTCTCTGCCTACTTGTGATCTCTGTCTGTCAAATAAATAAATAAAATCTTTAAAATATATATATACATGTACATTTTACTTATACAGAATATAAATTTAATTACATTGGCTACTAAAACGCCAAATGGCTATGAGAATTCAGATATTTATTTGAAAACTAATTTATGCAAGTTCTGAAAATGGATTTTTTATTACTTCATAAAAAGGAAGTGCCAGCCTCTTCAGATTTCAGCTTAAGAAATAAAAACTTTGGATCATGCCTTGCTTGAATACAATTAAAGTAGATTTCAATGACTTTCTGCTCCTTTCCATGTAAACTTTGCTGACACAGAAATTTTCATATATATATATATAGATAGATAGATCTATATATAAATCTATACAATTTAATGTATTACCCATTCTTAGAATTCTCAAATAACAAAAAACAGAGCAATAATTTAAATGATCACTGCTGTAATAATTGATCCATTTCCTGACTAAACCCTAGAGGTGGGGGAAATCCCACTTGTGAACTTCATTTTCCTCAGTATATCTTTCAATGAATTTATCTCACTTGGAGATTGATGTCTTTTTCTTCTGTTTTTAAAAATTAGATTATAAGTTCCATGAGAATAAGGATCTTATCCATCCTATTTACTGATCCCAGAATTTATCATGGTGCCTAATAACATTAGTAGATGTTTGGTAAATATTTCTCAAACTAACAAAGAGATCATTATCACAAATTAGTGAACTGAGGAGAAATAAAAACAAAATACAACATTTCAAAAGTAATATAAGGTAGTAATTATTTTCCCTATACCTGGTTTCAAAAATTTTATATGTTTATTTAATTTTTATTAAATTAAATTTTATTTTTTATTTGGTAATGTATTTATATTGCTCAATTGACAGTAGAATACACACATTGAGAACACTTCATTATACTCATTTACCTTTCTTCCATATTTCTCTCTTACTTCCTAAAATAATTACCTTTTTGTGTGTGTTTCTAGTGTTTTGTTATGCAAATACAAACAAATACGAAAAAATATATTTTTATTACCTTCCTTTAAGCTCACAAAGAAAGTAACGTGCTAGAAACACACTTCCACATCTCACTTTCTTCTCTTAAAAATATGTCCTGGAGGTCTTTCTATATAGAAACACCAAGAACTGCCTCAAACCTTTGTACAAGTGCATAGCATTCTATTTTATGAATGTACACTATTTCATTGAATTTGTTACCTTATGTTATTGCCAATATTTTTTTTAAAGATTATGTTTATTTATTTGACAGAGATGAAGATCACAAGTAGGCAGAGAGGTAGGCAGGTGGGGGGGGGGGAAGCAGGCCCCCCGCTGAGCAGAGAGCCTGATGTGGGACTCCATCCCAGGACCCTGAGATCATGACCTGAGCTGAAAGCAGAGGCTTAACCCACTGAGCCACCCAGGCGCTCCTGTTATTTCCAATATTGTCCCATTAACAACATTGTGGTAATGTCTAACCTTTGTACATAAATCATTTGGGGTTTGTGCAGGCACATCTGAAGGATAAACTCCCAGAGGTAAAAGTGTCAGGCCAAGTGTAAGCACATTAGTAATTCTGAATGCTACCACTTCACAGAGATTATACTATTTGGCATATCCATAGTATGTCTAGGTCTTCTGAGAGACAAATGCCAAGGAAGCACTAAACATGATTTTATTTGGGTAAATGTCTGAAAGTAAATAGAGAGGGTGGCAGGCAAGCCTGGAAAAATATTCAGACAGGACACAAGTCTTCCCCCAATGAAAGAGAGAGACAGAAATGTGGAGGGGTGTCCTTGTCAGCCATGTTGTCTAACTAATGTTAGGCAAAAGTGTCAAGAAAATACTTGAGCCAGCGTTAGCCAACAAAGAACCCCTCTTTCTCTACTTTTGAATCTTTGTTGGTCTCAGTCACTGGCAGGTGATACCTATGGGAAGTCAAAGAACAGTAGCAAAGATCCTTGGTCAACTGTACTCCCTTGAGTTGGAAATTTGCTAGGCATGTAAAGATAAATTAAAATTAAAATGAGAGGCTTTGACAATTATCATATGATCTCTCTGATCTGAGGGATTTGAGAGGCAGGGCGGAGTATCGTTGGGGGAACGGAGAGGAAAAATGAAAGAAGATGGGACCAGGGAGGGAGACAAATCACAAGAGACTCTTAATCTCAGGAAACAAACAGAGGGTTGCTGGGGGTGGTGGGGGAGGGATAGGGTGGCTGGGTTATGGACGTTGGGGAAGGTATGTATTATGGTAAGTGCTATGAATTGTAAAAGACTGATAATTCACAGACCTGTACCCTTGAAACAAACAATACATTATATGTTAATAATTTTTTTAAAAAAATGAGAGGCCTATTTCGCTATTTAGCGAAATAAGTCAAGCAGAGAAAGACAACTATCATATGATCTCGCCAATATGAGGAAGTGGTGATGCAACATGGGGGCTTAAGGGTGTAGGAGAAGAATAAATAAAACAAGATGGAATTGGGAGGGAGACAAACCATAAGTGACTCTTAATCTCACAAAACAAACTGAGGGTTGCTGGGGGAAGGGGGGTTGGGAGAAGGGAGTGGGATTATGGACATTGGGGAGGGTATGTGCTTTGGTGAGTGCTGTGAAGTGTGTAAACCTGGTGATTCACAGACCTGTACCCCTGGGGATAAAAATATATGTTTATCAAAAATAAAAAATTAAAAGTTAAAAAAAATGAGAGGCTTTATTCTCCCTTTCTGATGAAAATGGGAAAAGAGATTTCTCCCTCTTTCCTTTTAAACCATTTATCTTAGAACACTTTTTTTAAAGATCCCATTTATTTGCCAGAGAGAGAGAGAGTACACATAAGCAGGCAGAGGCAGTGAGAGAAGAGGTTCCCTGCCGAGCAAGGAGCCCGATGCGGGACTCGATCTCAGGACCCTGGAATCATGACCTGAGCCGAAGAGAGTGGCTTAACCAACTGAGCCATCCAGGTGTCCCTCTTAGAACACTTTTAGTTGTAAGTACTTTCTCATGTCTTTGAAATATGTATAAATCCTTCTGAAGACTAGATAGGCCTTTTGTTAGCTGAGATTTTGTCAGCTTTATGATCCAAATATGTCTTTCTTAAGAACCTGGGAGTCATCTCTTTGAAATGTAAAAATCATGGTGACAGCATCCCTTCTCCCAATTTCTGAGGGAAAGTGGGAGACTGACCAATGGGTGTGTTGTCCAAACCTACTTTCTCTCATAAAGAGCTGAGAAGCTTATTTTTCGTCTGAATAAAGCTGATTAGTTAATACAGATAACCAAGTAAAGTTAGGATGAACTTTTTGTGACAGATGGTGTTGTCCAATGCTCTAACTTGAGGACTAGCTATTGTTCGTCTTGAAACATTTATGTAGTGGTTGTATCTCTTTGGGTATATGAGGGAGTGAGATGTCTTTGCAGTGTCTTAGCAAATTGCCTGTGATATCCCTCACATTCCGGCTTAATGCTTATTCAATAATAAAAGTGTTTTATTTTTCTAACACCATTGTGGAAAACATTTCTGGGTTGGGAGGAAATTTTACTTTTAATTATATTTTCCCAACAGGTACAACGACAGGTATTTAGATGTCAATTTACCAAAGTTTGGCTTCAAACTTTGCTTAACTTGTTAAGGTGTTCAGTTTTCCTATCCTTAGTGGGCATAATTTTACTTGACTGCTTATCTACATCATTGTGTGGTAAGAAGAGAATAAGGGAAGTTATGAAAATAATACAACTTTGAAAATGTTGTATGATGTAAGATTATTAATTTTTACTTTCATTAACATTAGTTGAAGACATCACTTCAGAAGCATTTACAAGATTTATCAAATGCTTGTAAAAGCATGGAATATACTCGAAAGATTTATATAGCATAAATATGTTTAGTCAACTATGTTTACTTCATAGTCCAGAAAAGCACTCTTATTAGCACTTCAATTTAACATGAATGGAGTTTGCATGAATAGATGAGGAGAAACATTGAGTCCCTAGCAACAGAGAAATGCCAGGAGAAACATTAATGATTTTGAGCAGCAAAAGGGCTTTCCATGAATTAATAAATAAGCTATTTGGTGATGGTAATTATAGCATTTATCTCTACCTTTGTATGATACAAATATATCTGGGATGAGCAAATAGACATAAATTGGAGAAACATAACATTACTATATCACATAATAAATCTTATTTGAAGGATGGTACCCACTTTAAATAGGGCAAATAGAAAATTATGAATTCATAACTCTAAAAGGTTTTTCTTTGACCATTCTTTTACTATCCTTGTTGAGTCCTAATTTTGACACAAAATGTTATTTCTTTTGTTGGATTTACTTCCTTCATTTTGCCACTCTTAAATCAGATTTAAAGAAAAAATATTTCCTGTGATATAGGCATAGAAGTTCTGGCACTGGGGCACCTGAGTGGTGCAGATGGTTGAGTACCCAACTCTTGATTTCACCTCAGGTCATAGTCTCAGGGTCATGAAGTTGAGCCTTGTGTGGGGCTCCATGCTTGGTACAGAGCATGCTTGGGATTCTTTCTCCTTCTCCCTCTGCCCCGACCCCAACCCTGTTCACTCACTCTTTCTCAATAAATAAATAAATAAATAAATAAATAAATAAATAAAGTTCTGCCAGAACTTATACTTGCAATATGAGTATTGTGACAAGCAAACCCTATTTACAAACTACCATTATTAGGCTCAACAATCAATGAAACAAGCACTTTTCTAAAGTAGAGGCACTTAAATACATATTCACAATGGAATTTTCTCTGTTTAAATTTACATAAAATACAGTTTAAAGACCAAACCTGGCACTGAGTTTTCTACATCTAGACTGAGATATGTGCCATCATCTTTTTGCCTTTCCTGTTGTGTTTTTCCCAAAGGGTACATTTACCTATTCTGCATTCTAGTTTGGTTATTTTCTTTGACCTTTTCTTCTTTCATTTTGCTCCTTTTGACTTACAAATCCCTTTCAATCTATAGTAAATGCAATGGACAAATAGCACAATTTTAACTTCTCATCTCTTTATTTTAAATACAGTCTTTTTGCAAACGGCTGGTAGTATTTATAGCAACATACGAATATTCTACTTTTCCATAAAAGGTAACAGTCAATACTTTTGAAAATTTTAATCTCCCATACTACACAAAGAAAACTACTTTGATGTCAACAGAGTAGGAAAAATTCAAAAGATAAGATATATGTATAAATTTTCTAAGATGCCAAAATTTCATTTGTATATAAAGAGTGTGGGTATGGTGTTAATCATTTGTGGAAATATTAGTTATATTTATAATATAACTAAATATTAGTTAGTGGAAATATTTGAAATAATCAAGCTATTGAATGTGGAAAGCTTTATCTGACTTTTTTTTTTTTATCTGACTTTTTAGATGTGTTTCTTAAGGCTTCATTCAATAAAAATGCTCTATGTGTTGTTTGAGCAACTACAGGAATAGATATTGACTGAAATGATCACATGAGTCTTATTTAACACAAATATCTGCCTGTAAAGACATTTTGAAGACAAATTTTAATTTGAAAAAAGAAGAAAAAAACATAATAAATAAGTTCCTAGTATAGGAATCTGCACATCAAAAATAAAGATATATCAATCAATTTAGGATTATGATGTATTCCAAATATTTCCTCACAAAGCTCACTGAAAAGATAAAGATACTTATGGATATAAGTCTCTGCTCAGCTTCTGTTTGGATGCTGTGCTTTTCATACAAGTGCTGATGGTTTTTTTCTTCATCTAGAGAAACTCGTCCCTTTGATTCTGCTCTTTAGTATCAAGACACACATTTCACATTTCTTTTTTTTTTTTTTTTTGTGAAATGCTTCATACTTTGCAGTTGTTCAACATTTAGATTTTTGAAAATACTATGAGGCACTACTCCCCATTCCTGATGTCTCTTTTGATTGGATGAGCATCTATTGGCATAATTATTCTTTTTCCCTCTTCACAGTGAGCAAACTGCAGGCAGGACGCCTGGGTTCTACTTTCCTTCTCCTGGGGTCTGCCCTCTGGTTCCAGCACTTCCTTGTAGTAAAGGCTGTCTAATTCTGTGTCTCAGTACTACAGGTCTGATATGTCCACATACATAACCTTTAATAGCAATTCTATTACGTCTCCATATGCTGTGTTGTCTTCTCAACTTGTTCTGTGCTGGGCAGAGACAAGCAGCAATATTACTGGCACACTCTAATAGCACCATCTCAATATATTTGTTGGTTTTTCATTTAATTTATCCTATCTGAAAAGTATCTATTGACAATATCTTATACAAAATATACACTCTTTTATTTTTCCCATAGTCCTAAAAGTTGTGTTTGATCTTTCTTAATTCCATTTTTTTTTTTATCGCTTCATGTTTTAGAGTACTCTGGAGATGATTTGATAATAAAGAAACATCTTTTTTTAAAATGTTGTTTTGGGGTGCCTGGGTTGCTCAGTGGGTTAAAGCCTCTGCCTTCAGCTCAGGTCATGATCCCAGGGATTGATCCCTGCATAGGGCTCTCTGCTCAGCAAGAAGCATGCTTCCCCCCTCTCTCTGCCTGCCTCTCTGCCTACTTGTGATCTCTGTCAAATAAATAAATAAAATCTTAAAAATAAATAAATAAATAAATGAATGAATAAAAATATTGTTTTATTATTTAGCTAAGTTCCAAACACAAATCTATTGGATTCTATAGCTCAGGTTCTTACACACTATATTCCATTTTGCCCCAGTTTGGCTCTACACATTTGCTATTAAGCTGTGGATGAATTGTATTTCAACTAAACTCCTCCCTCCAGAGTGGCAGCATCTTATAAGAACATAAAACTAGTGAAAATCAACATGTTCATCCCTCTGAAGGGATAAAACAATCATACATTTAAACTAAATATTAGTTTTTAAACATTTCATATTTCAGTTTGAGAGCTGGAGACTCTTCTAATATTAACATGCCATTATTATTAGTCTTGACTGCCTGCTGTGAACCATGGTGAAGTGGATGGAAGAATCTCACTACAGACAAATACAAACACTGAGATTTTAATGGCTGTTAAGTAAATCTAAACTTAAAAATAAACAACAGGCTTAATTATTGTCACATGTAGTGTTTTGAAAAAACAGAATTTATCTCCATAACCTGTCATGAAAATATACTTCCTCTTGAAGGAAAATCTTATTTTTATTTTAAAATATGTGGGATCTGCTAAGCAAGCAGATACTTCTCTGTTTCATTATTGATTACTTTCCTTTATATATAAGATAAATCTCGTAGACGGGATAAATTTAGACCATCAGACTACAAAAATGTACTATGAGGAATACACTGCTCTTTGTCATACACATTAATGTGTCCAGCTTCTTCTTCTTACACTTTATTTAAAATATTGGTCAAGTTAAAACTTGATATTGATCTGCATTGTATTTGCTTTGGTTTTTTCTTATTGCTAATCTTGTTAGCTTGCTTTTTTTTTTTTAGAGCTTCAACTGCTGGATTTTTATTCATTACAATTTCATATTGAGGTGTCTTAAGTATATCTACAAAGACATACACACATGAAAAAGCATAAAGACTTACCTTTCTCACATTACTGGTCTATCTCTCTATCATTTATCTATCTACATTTTAATTGGTAAGAATCAGATTTGGCAAAAGAAGATCTTAATAATTATTTCAATCTATCCATGTATAAATGGGCAAAATGGAGCATAATGGGATTAACAGGTGGTTTGAAATGTCACTACAACTAAATGCAAGGTTTCCTGATCCTAAGGATAGGAAGCTAGTACATTTTATCTACCGCATGATGATATCTCATGCCCAAATCAGAAGTTCCTCACCATGTGGGTGAGATCCCTTTCCAAGTAGTGCTGGACAAAGCCAGAGTTTGGGAAAATACTCACTTCTTGGTGTACAAGGTATCTTCACTGGATTTTTCAGACACAATTTTCTTATTTCTTTCTTTTAGAAATTCAGTTATACTACACATATACAAAAGTGAACAAATGATAAGTGTTCAGTTTGGTAAATATTTACAAAGTGAACATACCTGCATAGCCATCACTCCACCACTTCAGAAGCTTCCCTTGTATCTCTTCCCAGTAATTATAGTTCCCAGGTATCCATGATTCTGATTTCTATCACTAAGATTAATTTACTTCTTTTTGAATGTTATATAAATGAAAACATACCCCATGTTTTCTTTAGTGTTTGATTTATTTCATTAAATAAACACTATCTGTGAGTTTTATCCCTGTCGTATGCTCATTTTCATTGCTATATTATATTGCATATACAAACATACCACAGTTTACCAATTTATTACATTAAATGGGCATTTGGATTGTTTCTACTTGTGACTATTATAAACAGTGTTGTTATTTATATTCTCTACAAGTCTTTTAACATGCAAAAATCACACTTTTATATTTTCAGAAGTGAAATTGTTTGATCATAGGGTATACTCAGTCTTGGTAGAATATGCCAAAGTTATACCAATTCACATGTTACACAGTAATATATGATGTTTAGATTATTCTCTAACTTCACCAATACCAGACATACCAGCTTTTTTATTTTTTTGGCCATATTAATAGGTATACTTAAAATGTATTTTGTTTTAAATTTTCATTTCCTTGAGTACTAACCATGTTGAACACCCTATAATTCATTAGAGTTTGTTTTTTCCCCCATCTGTAGCTACTATTCTTTATGCTTTTCCATCCTGTTCTACGTCCGTGGAGGCTAACTTGTACTGACTACACCAATAGAGTCCATTCCCTCTGGGGTCCATCATTAGAGATCTTTGATAGTGGATGGAAGGGAAGCAAGGAGGGAAAAGAATCAGACATTATTTTTTCCCCCTCTCTCTACTGTCTTTCTTTGGCTATGCGGCAAGGCGGCAAGCTATCTGTGACCTTCCATGGAAAGACCTCAGACTGCAAATCAACATGCCTCTTAGGTTTTTCCATCTGCAATTTAGCACTAATTGAATTTTCTTTCTCCCCAAATACCTAAGGGTAATATGGGAACTTTGCTATCCCTGGCATATTCCACTGTCTCTTGTGAATATCCTATCCCTCTCCAAACTATGTGTTTGCTTCTTTTAAGCCCTCTTTTATCTGAATTGGAATGTAGTATCTACTTCCTGCTGGAAATCTGTATGACATACATTACTACTTCTAAATTGTATCAAGCATGTGTGGAAAGATGGTGTATGCAAGATGGGAATTTGAAAATTAAGTAAAGGATATTTAGTAGAAAACACAGTGTTTTAGGGTAGACCTCCCACCAGGACCTTAAATAATAAATGTTTGCTAGGGTAGAACTCTTGTATAAGCAAATAAGGTATTCTACTCCACTGGCATGTTAGGCTGAGTCCTTAAGCAGGTTCTGATTGCTTTTAGAATGATTTAACCATGTTTTGTAGCAATAAAATTGAAATTAATATATGTGGTGTGATCTCAAAAGAGTGTATACCAGATTTGTCTAAGGATCTTACCATAGTGTCTTTAAGTTCTATTCATTATCTACTTATTTGTGATAAGGTAGGAGATCTAACAATTTGGAACCTTAACTTCTAAAATTATGATATCCTTCACCATCTTCTTACATACTGCTAAGTCTTATTTCAGATTTTACTTTCTAGCCTGGGCCAAGTAAAACCCTTTCTTTCTTTCTTTTTTTTTTTTTTGAAGATTTTATTTATTTATTTGACAGACAGAGATCACAAGTAAGCAGAGAGGCAGGCAGAGAGAGAGGAGGAAGCAGGCTCCCTGCTGAGCAGAGAGCCCGATGCGGGGCTTGATCCCAGGACCCTGAGATCATGACCTGAGCTGAAGGCAGTGGCTTAACCCACTGAGCCACCCAGGCGCCCCTCAAGTAAAACCCTTTCTTTAAGAATAACATGTCTTTATTGTTATTATCAAAATGCTACATGCAAACCAAACCACAGAGAGCAGGGATAACTTACAGGAACTGGAAATCTCCAGATTCCTAGGAAAAATGAGAAAGATGATTATAATTTCATCTTTCCCCCTGTAAGAAAAGAAGCCACAATTATTAAAAAAAAAAAAAAATAGACCTAGCAGCAATGCCAACTTAGAGCTAACTCAAGTTAAAGTATAATAAGGTAGTTTTATGAGGGAATTAAATAGAACTGATAACAGTTGAAAACAGCTCTATGGGAACATGAGTTCTTCATCCTCCAGTTTACTCACTTACCTACTGCAATTTGGTGTGTGACCCAAACACTTCTTTGATAAGTGCTCTAAAAGTCAGTAGTGATCTTATAATGTTCAGCCTTTTCCAAATTTATGCAGCAATTTAGAAAATAGTAGACTACTCTTTCTCTCTTGAAACTCAAAGATACAATATCCAATTCTTAATTTGGCTCTCTCCTTTCTGGTTGCTCCTTTTTAGCCCTGCCCTGATTTCCATTTTACCATTCACCTTACAAACATTTGTGTTTCACAGAGTTCAATTATTGGATAATTTCTCTGTGCATTCTACATGATTTCAGTGGGTTAACTTAATCCCTTCATAAGAGTATTCCTTTATGTCAGTGATTTCCAAATTTTTATTTACAAACTCTTCCTCCCCCCTTATGTAATACAAACCTGTATTCTAAAGTTGTTTACTAGGGGCACCTGGGTGGCTCAGTTGGTTGAGCATCTGACTTGGTTTTGGCTCAGGTCATGATCTCAAGGTTGTGGGAGGGAGCATGGGATCAGGCTCCCCCTGCTTGTGCACACACTCTCTCTCAAAATAAATAAATAAATAAATCTTGAAAATAAAATAAAAATAAAATAATAAAATAAAAGGGCTTACTGGATAACTTTCATGTGGATACCCGGTGGGAGATTTTTGTTTTCACACATTCCAGGTAGGGGTTGTTCTTTTCCTCTCCAAAATTGTTCTTTCCCTTTTATGTTTCTTTTCAGTTAATAAAATCACTATTCAGTGAGTCACCCAAACTCGGAAACCTCATTATAATCCTCAACTCATCTATTCATCTCATTTCTCACATTCAATCAGTCACCACATTGTGTTAATTCCATCTCCTGGATATCTTTGGAATCTGTCTTCTACTTTTCATTCCCACAGCTACCTCTCTTTTTTACAAGCTCATCACCCTTTTTTTGGTCTGTAGAGATGGCCTCTTAATTTGCTTACGGTTATGGTTGGCTCAAAAATATCTTGATTTGCCATTGATCTTTGGAACTGCTATAAATGTGTTTCTAAAATACAAATCAAACCATATTCCACTCATTTTAAAAGCCCCAATTACAGAATTAGATATGTACTTTTATGAGATCTGCCTTGGATAAACAAGGATTCCAACAACAATATGTTCTTTAAAAGAGAAACATAAGACGGGGGGGGGATGGATTTTCCCACATAGAAAATGCATAAAAAGTATTCTTATTAATTTTTAATGCAATGTTGGACATTATGGGTTTTAAAGTCTTACATTATTTATTTCTAAACTATTGAAGGATGTAATACAAATTAATTATACTTATTGTCCACTTTTGGCTTTCTCTTTAAATAAAATTATTTGTCACCTTCACATACACAGACATATATAATTTATATATCAGGTAGCTACATATACATATTTACATGCTGCTTAAACAACAATCTCAGAGAAACAATATTTATGAATTCATAAAAATTTATGAATTCATTAAAATGAGACTAAACTATTTAATTAGAAAGATTTTTTTCAGAAGGAACTCTTGGGGTGCACTGAAAAATGAAAATTGTTTCCAATCAGCATTTTCCCCTTAATGAATAGGGCCAACGAGTTGGTATTAAGATGTGCATATATAAATAGGCTTCTGCAGACATGTGACATTACACACCTGCCTGATAGCTTTAAATTGCAAATGCAGCTTTTTTCTTTTTTTTTTGTTTTGTATATATTTATAGTAATTGAATTGTTTTTCATATGGGATAAAACTTCTATTATTTAACATTTCCAGTGCTCTGCTTAATTGTAATATGCTGGTTTACTTTGGGTATTAATAAATTAAATACAGAGAACAGGTAAATTTCAACTTCATGAATTATTATTATTCTACTCTATCTCTAGAAAAACGCAATGATTTTGTAAAGGTCTTCTTTCTTTTTTCTTTTTTTTTTTTTTTAAACGTCTCATTTCTAAGGAAGTTGCTCTTGCTCCTTCTTTTCTTCCGGAAATGTTTTTAATAACTCTAGGCTTCTGACTTATGCTTCTAAGGAGGTTACATACTCAAGAAACATAGACTGAGCATGTGGGTAATACACCATTACTCATTAAAACCATGAAGAGTTTTGTTTACCATGATTCCTCTCTATTAAGGAGTGAAAGAACAGCAAAACAAAACAAAACAAACAAAAAAACAAAAACTGTTCACATCTTGATAATCAATTATCAATGAGAAAAAGAAATAATACCTTTTAAAGTCCATCTCTTATTTCCTGACCTTACTGCTAAAAGGAAGGCCCTGCTGAAGTTGAGAAGAAATTTGAAGTTTTAGTATTTTTCATTTACGCAGAATATTTTTATATTAGTATCAGTTAGACAATAGAGTGACAAAAATGAGCAAAGGATATTATTTGATAATTTCTCTATGTGGAAGTTGACACTGAGATAATAAAGTTCCCCTGAATATAATGACTCAAATACAATCCGTAATCAATGCTGCAGATTATTTTAACCAATTAACAATTCTCTTCAGATAAATGTTTAATGAATAAGGGGAGGGAGATACGCTTTTTATGTGTGTTTTTTTTTTTTAATGTTGTTACAGCTAATACTTAGAGACCCCAAGAGTTTTCCAAGCTTTTTTCAAGAACACAATGTGAAGTAACATATAGTCAAGATTACAATCCAGGTCACCAGATTTCCATTTTCTACATTTCTCTACTGAGGACTGAATCGACTAAAACCTAGTTAGAGTTATCAACTTAAAAGCTTAAGTAATGGAGAAGACAAAAAGGTTTTAATATTCTTACTATGAAGAATAAACTTTGGGACATAATTGTACCAGCCATCAGAGGGAAATACACTTCTTCATTTGGCATAGTCTATAGTCCAAATAATTTAATCATTATATATGTTTGAGCTTAATTTAAAGTCTTAGATAACCATAATGTTTGCCTAATATTCAAAATTCGGGAAGGGTTGATGTAGATGAGTGGGTAATAATCCTGAAGGAATGGGATTCTTATCTCACACAATATACAAAAAACAATCTCAGGTGGAATTTATGTTCATCCAAAAACACTTAGAAAATATGAAAGTCTTAACAATCTGGGAGAAGGGCTTTACAACACATAAAACCAACACAGCATATATATAGAATACATGCTAAATAATTCTTAAGAGTCAATAAAAAATACAAAGCAAAAAATTTGGGCAATACAAAGGATCAGAAATTTCATTGAAGAAAAAGCACTAATGGGTAACAAAATTATAAAAAGATGTTAAATGATGAATAGGGAAATAAAAATTAAAACCACAATGATATACATTTTTATACTCAGTAGATGGGCAAAGTCAAATAATACCATATTTCAACAAGAATGTTAACTGGTGGGAATTTTAGTAGTTACTACCTTTCAGAAAACCAGTTTAGTGTAATCTAGTAAAGATAAATGTCCATGTACAAATCTCATAACTAGCAATTCCACTCCTTATTACCTACCCTAGAAAAACCCTGTGTATCAAGATCTGTCTACAAAAATTCCTTATATCAGTGTTGTATATTATAGCAAAAATATGTCTTGACCCCAGCATCCACAAATGGAATAATCTGCAGTCTATTCATATAATGATTATAATAGTGAAAATGAAATATCTAGAGCCCAGTCATAATAGTTGAATTTAGATCCACAATTTGAGCTCATAGAAGCATCCATAAAATATCTACAGATACATTATATTTTCTTAAAAATGATATCTTGGCCTAAATCATAGCTACATAGATTTTTGTCTAATTTATTTATTTAAAGTTTATGTTTGTGTTTATCTTTAAAGTTACAAGTTTATGTTTCTATGCCCATATATAATATATACGATATTTCAGATTTTTTAAAAAAAAATGTATGAAAAGGCAACAATGGTTGATGAAGGAAGGGAAAACATAAGAAGGAAAAGCATTTGGGGAACTTTTCTTGGAGTTTACGTTTTCTTAAGATTTTATTTATTTTGGGGGGAAAGAGAAAGAGCGAGAAAGCAAGTGAGCAGGGGGAAAGGGTCAGAGGGAAAAGCAGACTCCCCAGTGAGCAGGGACCCCAATGGAGGCAGGAGGGGCAGAGGAAAAGCAGACTCTCCATTGAGCAGTGATCCCATTGTGGGACTCTACCCCAGGACTTTTGGAGCATGACCTGGGGCCAAAGATAGACACACTTAAGTGACTAAGCTACCCAGATGTCCTCATGGAGATTATTTTTAATTCTACTCTAGAGTTCTAGATTTTTGGTTTCTCCCCTCAATTTCCACTTCATGCCTAACTGCAAAGCCTTTTCTCATTTCAGATCTCGATTTTTTTTTTTCCACATAGGCTATGGAAGTTTTGATATAAGATTATAAAAGCAAAAATGTTAATTCTCTATAATCTCCTTGGAAAAATTGAGCTTTAAAGTGTTACAACATTGACACTGGTAATGGTGTATGGACTGTTGGGAAGAAGAAAACACCAGCAAGGGCAACAGAATTGGCATTGGTGGGGGAGTCAATGATGGCAACAGCCGTGACCTAAACCTTCCAAAAGGTAACACTAACTGAAAAAGCAATACTGTGTTTGTGGTCACTGTTGTCAGGGTTGGCACTTTCAAAATGGGTAACAGTAAGAGATTACAGCAAGCAGTATAGAGCTAAAAGAGAAAAGGAGGAAAACAGCAGACGAGCTGAAGCAAGTTATCACATAAAAACTTTTATTTTTATTTTATTTAAAAATTGTTTTCTTCCAAGTTTTTATTTAAATTCCAGTTAGTTAACATACAGTGTAATATTAGTTTCAGGTTTACAACACAGTGACTCAATATTTCCATATGATACCTGGTTCTCATCACAAGTGCCTTCCTTAATGCCCATCACTCATTTAACCTGTTCCCTACCCACCTCCCCTCTGGTAGCCATCAGTTTGTTCTCTATAGTTAAGAGTCCATTTCTTGGTTTTCTTTTCTCTTCCCTCCTGGGCCATGTCCATTTTTTTTGTTTCTTAAATTCCATATATGAGTGAAATCATATGGTACTTATCAAAAATAGCCAAGTATGCAAAGAGCTCATATGAATGGATAAAGAAGATGTGGTATATGTGTGTGTGTGTGTGTGTGTATTTGTGTGTATATACAAATATAATATGTATACATATATACATATATGATGGAATACATATAGTGGAATCTTAGTATATATATATAGTGTGTGTGTATGTATATATATATATATATACACACACATTATATATGCATATATAAATGGAATCTTAGTGTGTGTGTGTATATATATATGGATGTGGAATATATATAATGGAATCTTACTCGGCCATAAAAAGAATGAAATCTTGCCATTTGCAACAATGCATATGGAGCTGGGGAATATTGTGCTAGGTGAAATAAGTCAGTCAGAGAAAGACAAATACCGTAATAACTTTAGAATGAGTTTTCAAAGTACATGTGAAAGAGTCATTAAGGATTCCCACCTAGCACAGGTGGGAATCTCAGGGAAACTCTAGGAATCTGAAGTTGCTTTGTTAAGACAATCAGGTTTAGGAAGTGCAGCTGGTGATTATAATAGGTATATTTAAAAAATATACTTATTTTGTTACATTTGTTGGTTTCTTACACCAAAGTCACCATATCCTTTGGAATATGGGTTTTACCAATTTGGAAACATACATACATATATATGTTCACATCTTGATAATCAATTATCAATGAGAAAAAGAAATAATACTTTTAAAGTCCATCTCTTATTTCCTGTATGTATATACATATATACATATATATGTATGTATGTATGTTTCCAAATTGGTAAAACCCATGTATGTATATATACGTATATATGTGTGTGTGTGTTTCCCATTGTTATTGTAATTATTGACTTCTTATAGCCAAAATATTGTTCAAAAGGTTTTAGTGTTGACATGACGTTTTAAACACAATTCATGATATTTTTTTCCACTAAAAA
This sequence comes from Mustela nigripes, assembly GCF_022355385.1. Taxonomy (NCBI): domain Eukaryota; kingdom Metazoa; phylum Chordata; class Mammalia; order Carnivora; family Mustelidae; genus Mustela; species Mustela nigripes. The sequence goes on from NC_081558.1 coordinate 181,893,186, forward strand.
TGTATTTTGGGTATTAAATAATTAATTGTTGAATGGACATTTGAAATATATCACATTTATAAATTGGGAGATGCCCATATGGAAAGGGAATGGATATTTGAAACATACCACATTTATCAATTGGGAAATGCCCATATATGGAAAGGGAATTTACAAAAGGCATTATTTGTTGATAAATATTAAATAGAAAATTTGTGCAGTAGTGGTGCATTTTAGGCGGCCACAAAGGAAAACAATATGTTGGCTAAATGGGCTTCCTTCTGGAGAAGGGAAGTGATCACAGACCACTGAAAAGGGGAAGAAGACATTTACCTAAAAAAGAAAGGCAAATAGGAATGAGGTAAGTTTTTCTTCCCCAGGTGAGATGAAGGAATATTTATTAATGTGAGAGGACTGGTTTTCAGAATATGGGAATCAGGTTCACAAAGCTGAGGCAACGTTGAACCATGAATGCCAAAGCAACCACAACAATAACAGCAAAATTGAGTAGTAGTAATTCTGAGAGATAAAAATATTGTGATAAATCTTACTTCTATTTTTTTTGTTTTTGCTTATTTGTTTTGTTTTGAAGAAGTCAAAGTAAAAGAATTTCTTTTATGATCAACTGAGGTTAACTTGGCATTTTATAGACTCTCATAAGATTAGGTACCTGACAGAATGACAGAAGTTTTGTCAGTTTCATAAATGAAAGTCACTGAAATAATGTTGTTTTTATAAATTAAGATTTTCCTAGATATCCATGAACAGATGAATGGATAAAGATGTGGTATACACACACACACACACACACACACACACACACACACA
>NC_081558.1:181894092-181899927 GCF_022355385.1 Mustela nigripes
GAAGATGTGGTATACACACACACACACACACACACACACACACACACACAGGAATACCATGCAGCCATCAAAAAAGAAAGCTTGCCACTTGCAATGAAGTGGATGGAACTCGAGGGTATTATGCTAAGCGAGATAAGTCAATCAGAGAAAGACAATTATCATATGCTCTCCCTGATATGAGGAATTTGAGAGGTAGCATGGGGGGGGGGATCCTGGGGAGAGGGAGGGAAAATGAAACAAGATGGGAACAGGGAGGGAGACAAATCCTAAGAGACTCTTAATCTCAGGAAACAAACTGAAGGTTGCTGGGGGGTGGTGGGGGAGGGATAGGGTAGCTGGGTTATGGAAATTGGGGAGGATATGTGCTATGGTGAGTGCTGTGAATTGTATAAGACTGATGATTCACAGACTTGTACCCCTGAAGCAAATAATACATTATGTGTTAGTAAATAAATAAATAAATAAATAAATAAATAAATAAATAAAGTTGTCTTCAGGACCATGGACAGTAAAAAAAGATTATTACTATAGTTCCATCATAAGAGTGCCTGTTCTGAATTCCAAATTTCTATCAGAACCAAAAAGATTAGAGGGCTCTGAAAGGAGAAGGTAAAATGATACATCAATTTGGCACTATATCATGAAACTAATTATCTGTGTAAATGCAGGGAAAGAACACACTACCAAGGAAGGGGCTGTAATGATGCATTAAAATCCAAGAAACATATTAATAAAATTACATGAAAATGATTTATAGATAGTATACAGAGCTCTCTTTTCATGTTGTTTCATTTAAATAGTTGCTTATGAAACACATATTGTAATTCGTTATTTATTATATACACTGTGGTTGTATTCTGATTAGTTTGTCTTATATAATTAGTTATTTTCTTGGAAATTTATTATACATAGTAAAACTTTGTATATACTGTAATTATTTACCTGGAATATGTGTCTCTTTGTGTGTGTAGTATGGTTTTTGACATGGCTAAGAATTCAGATTGGTACTTTTTGTGGTGAGTTTTTAATGTAACTATGAATGCACATGTGTTAACAAAATATCTTTTAGGGGCACTGGGTGGCTCAGTGGGTTAAAGCCTCTGCCTTCGGCTCAGGTCATGATCCCAGGGCCCTGGGATCGAGCCCCACATTGGGCTCTCTGCTCAGCAGGGAGCTGGCTTCCCCCTCTCTCTCTGCCTGCCTCTCTGCCTACTTGTGATCTCTGTCTGTCAAATAAATAATAAATAAAATCTTAAAAAAAAACAAAATATCTTTTACCCATATTCATTAAATAAATATATACTGAACAGTGACAAGCATGCTTCTATATGTTCAAGATATAGCAATAAACAAAACAAAGAAATTTACTTTCTTATGGATTTTATATTCTATTTCATAAAATTTTTCAAAGGCTGCATTTTATTTCCTTAAATGTACAGTCTTCCACAGTATTTAAAAATTGCAAATTACTAATCACTAACTAAAAGAGGAAAAAGTACAGAAATGTTATTTTTTATTGTTAGCATTGACATTAAGAATGGCAATCAACATTGGCTCTTGTAGAGTCAATTTCATTCATGATTCTCAAAGAACTATAACATTCTAATTAATTTTACAACACCCAAGAGAGACAGATAAGTATTATTTTTCCGATTTTACAAATGAGGGAATTGCAACATAGGAGCTGAATTCACATTTTCCTCTACACCTCAAAAGAGCTCTTAAGAAACCCCACAGCAATTGCAGGTTTTCAAGTCATGTATTGCTGTGTAACTCTGTGGCACTTTTTTCATTACTCAAGATAGACATTGTTTGAGAAGTGATATAGAAGAAACATTTATGTGGATTTTGTTCTGAACAGTGTTATGTAGTTGATGTAACCCACCTAACAAATTGTGTAGTAGAGGAAGACTGGCTTATGCTCACATTTTAAAATAATTTCTATATAGATATATAGCCAGATACAGATTTGGTTAAAACAAAACACAGGATCATTTATCCAAGGCCTCCTGATTGGAAGGCCCAAAAAAACCCTAAATACAGTTTCTTCAACACGGCACACTGACTAACTAAAACAGAGAAACTAAGCTTTCCTTTCAGCAATAAATTGACAAAATAACAATTGCTGTATCCTAATGAATACACTGATGGTCAGTTATTTCACAGCGGACAAAACAACCGATTCAATTAGTGAGTATTTAGGGATTTAAAAACAAACCAAACATCACACCAAGTAGTTCAGTTAAAGGGGATATCATATAACAATGTAGTATATAGTATAAGAATGCTGGAATTGCTGGACAAAGCAAGTGGGGAGGTGAAGGATAAAGAAATGAGCAAAATGCAAGAAGCCACTACACCTAGAACTGGAAAGATAACGGGAAAGAGGTGGTGCAGGAGCCTGGGTTGCCAGGCTTGAGCAATAGAGCAGACATACCCACTGTTCTCTGGTAAACATACTCATATGCTGTCATCTTTCTGAGAAATCAAAAATAAATGCCTTTTCCTCAGACCTCCTGGAGACAAATCTTCCAATCTGTTTTCTCTAAGTCCCAGATAAACTAAACAAGTAGTTAGCCAATGCCTGTTAATCAGTAGCTTTGAGAGTGTTTTTCTTTCCATGCAAAATCGAGAACTAGATTTAGGGTCCAAATTTCAGTTCACATTTAGTGATGCACTGATCTGATTACTGCCATAGCTTTTTGATGTTTTTTCTGCTTCTCGCTCCCATTTTTCCCTACTTGATACCCAGAGTGGTCATTTTGGAACACAGATATATCACGACTCTTCTCTACTCAAAACTCCAGAGAAGTTCCTGCTCCTTTAAAAGAAAGTCAAAATCCTGACATAGTTAAAAGACCATTTATGGTCTTGTCCTAACTCTGTGAACAGTCTCTCAGTACTGTAAAAAGTCAAATAGACTAGAAAGGCTTTATTCAAAATGAACGCAATAGGGGAGAGAAACTGAACTCAACACACTGAAACAAAAACAAAGGGCTGGAGAGCGTTTAAGAACTGGGGCAGGGAAAATCATAGGTTATCTGTGCTTACTAATCATTCTTACCCAAAGGAAAAGTAAACCTTCACTTATCTTCATGATAGAGGTAGTTGTTTTTGTTGTTGTTGTTGTGTGTGTATTTTGCTTTGTTTTGTTTTGTTTTGTTTTGTTTCTACAAGTTAAGGCAAAGTCCCCCCAGAAATTAAGCTCCCATCCTCCCACAGAGGTTGAAAGATAGAGATGCTCTCTTTCAAAGTTTACATTTCAAAGCTATTGTTTCCATGTCCTTGAAAAAGATATTTCCTAGGTTGTAAAACTGGTAAGTGACTAGAAGAAGATTTACATACATTTCAAAGAGGCAGAGGATTTATAATTTTAAATTTTCTAAAGTAAATGCTTTAAGAAAAAGGAGGTTAGGGAACTAGCCAAGAAAAAGCCTCTCCAAAGTTTAGTCAAGTTGAGGGGAATAAGAGCTCCTTGATAAGGGCTACTTGCTCTTCTATATCCTTAGTCTCAGAAACATTACTTTCCTTCCTGTTCTCCAAACACATTTCTGTTTCATAATATTTGTATTTGATGGACCTTCTGTCTGGACTATTAGTCCATCAACTTACTATATGGTTTGTTCTCTCATTTCCTTCTGATTTATGCTTACATGTCAACATACCAGAGAGGTATTTTATGATCACCCTATTTAAAACATCAACCTTTCAATCTTTCTCTATATCCCTCACTGTTTTCCATTTTTCTCTATATTATTAACAATATCTGATATATTATCTATAATTTAAGCAAAGAGAACCTAGATACTCAACCTGAATTATTTTCTCATATAGCCTCAGATGCTAGCCTATCAAAGTATTCAATAAATCCTTGTTAAATAAGTGAATTAATGAAGTAGTTACTAACATTATTTCAGTTTTCAAAATAAGAAAAGTGAGGCATTAACATACTAAATAAAAGGACTTAGAGCCACAAAGTCATTAAGTGTTTGAGTTACTCATTACTCCACAAAATCTCTGCATAACTCCAAACCTAAATGCTCAGCTACTAATTAAAGAACGGATTAGGAATTGTCATTTTTTAAAACAAATTTATTATAATAAGTTCAGTATATGCAACTTATTATGGTAAAGCAGTTTATCCAACCTACATATAATTTTTGTGTTGTCTAAATGAGTTATCCATAGTACCTACCATAGTGCCTAGCCTAAGATAAAGACTATATACATAGTCTTTGAATGAATGAGTAAATCAATGACTGTAGTTATGTAGTGGATTTTTTTCATTGTTTATGTAAATTGAGATATTTGGCTAATTTATCTAAGTTTTGAAATTATAATCCATAAAATGAGAATAGAGACTGAATGGTCTCTGTGTTAGTGATAGCTTGCCAACCACCAAAACTCATACTCCCCCCTCCTTGTATAAAGATACTTCTTGCTAAGAAGTAGCTACCCAACCACAGAGGATATTTCCCATTTTCCTTGCAACTAGGGTACATTCCCCATATTCCAGTATATTATTGGAAGTAATATATATCACTCTGGGGCTGAAGTTTAAATAAACAAGTTTGTCATCTCCACATTTACTTTACTTTCTGCTGAAAGAATTTAGACAATTCCAAGGCTTTAAGTGAGGGTAGAATCAAAAAATGAAAATCTGAACTACTATGTAGAAAAAATATCTTTCACCCATCAGTTATACCCAAACAGTTGAGTGTAAAATAATATTCCATGGTATACAGCAAATAAAATATTGAATTTATTACAACAGCTAGCAATAGCCTTGATATTACACTCACTAACATTTGTTCCAAATATAAAATTCCATTTTCTACACCTCATATCAAATTAGCAATTTTTAAAATGTTAAACATAATTTCTTATGTCTAAGACACAGGACAGTCATAGCATACTTATTATTTTCAGTTTTCAGTGCCATGACCCTAATTCCACTTCTAATTAGCTAACACTTTTAATGACCACAGTTTCTAAGTGGCCTTTCTTCAACTTTTTTTTCTCTTTCAAATGTCCCTCAATGATAGGCATTTTTTTCAGTCATACATTAATCCTTTTAGATGGGTTTTACAGAAACCCCTGACAGGCCTTCAGTTTTTTCACAACATACCTATATAAGGCTTATCATCTAGTGCTCCCCAATGTAAATCTTCTACTTTAGCCAGATCCTTCATACACACCACTTAAATTAACTCAGCTTATTCAAGTCTCTGAAGCTTTACCATTCCCTTCACTGAGTTTCTTTCTTTTCATTGGTATAAAAATCTTTTTTTTTTAAGATTTTATTTTTTTTTAAATTTGGGGAAGGAAGAGAGAGAGAGAGAGCGCGCACGGCCACCTACAAGAGCAGGGGGAGGGGCAAAGTGAGAGGGAGTGGCAGACTCCCTGCTGAACAGGAAGCCCAGCAGGGGACTAGATCCCAGAGACCCTAAGATCATGACCTAAGCCAAAGGCAGACACTTAACCAACTGAGCCACCCAGGCACCGCCCCTGTACTACCAATCTTCTAAGATCTCTACTATAACATATTTTCTTTAAAGTCTTTGTTGCATTCTGTCTAATTAGTTTTGATTTCATCTATTTACACTTTGGTTCCTAATATTTTAAGCCAGAAATGGAAAACATTCAATTTTGATCCCACCACCTTGAACCCAAATCCTATCATTGTGAAAGTCTTTCCCAATGATTTCATGAAAAGATTCCAAATACTTTGCAGAAGTTCTACTATATTATATTATCAAAGAGGGGCTCTTTTTTTTAATTAATTTTTTTATTTTTTATAAACATATATTTTTATCCCCAGGGGTACAGGTCTGT
>NC_081558.1:181900327-181951584 GCF_022355385.1 Mustela nigripes
ACATCTAGGTTCTTTCCATAGTTTGGCTATTGTAGACATTGCTGCTATAAACATTCGGGTGCACGTGCCCCTTTGGATCACTACGTTTGTATCTTTAGGGTAAATACTCTTATAAGTACTAAACATAGAGGTTTTTTTAAAAAAAGAAACCATAATCATGGTCAATATTTTTTAAAAAGCCCTCATTATCTGTAATAAAAAAGAGAACCTAAAATTTAAAATATTCAAATGCATCTCTAATAGTATATGTTTCAAACAGTGATTAAGAAACAAATGAGTCTTGATCCCAGGGCCCTAGGATTGAGTCCCACATGGGGCTTTTTGCCCAGCAGGGAGCCTGCTTCTTTCCCTCCCCCACCACCTGCCTCTCTGCCTACTTGTGATCTCTATCAAATAGATAAATAAAATCTTTAAAAAAAAAAAAAGAGAGAGAAAAATGAGTCTGGCTGCAGTGGGATATGATATTTTAAGTACTCTGTACTTTGCTGATCAGCAGTAAAAAATATAAAACATCAAAAGTTTATATTTAGACACAACATACTTGTCAAAAAAGATTTCTATTAAAGTGTCACAATGCAGGAAAAATGTTCCTTATAGTTCAGTTCAATTTAGCACAAAATTACTAAAACAGAGAAGTCAGAACATAGGAAAATCATGGTAGTAGGGTAATATTGGTTGACTGATTGGTTTATCTATTTTAGAAAGCAAGGTATGTGATCTTTAAACAAATTAAAGCAAAAATCAAACACTATCATGCTTAAAAAGTGCTGAGGGCAAGAATAATATTACAAAAACATTTGGCTGGTAAATATAAAAAGAAATGAGTAAGAAACAAAAGTAACTTCAAGTGTTGGGGAATTTTTTTTAAGGTACATACAACATAAAACTTAATACAAAGCCATATAATTCTTATCAATGGTATCATGACAAGATTGTTTCCCCCCCCCCACAAAATAACCCTCAATAACCAGAAGAAAAATTATTAGTTTATGATTTTTTTAAATATTTTTATTTTATTTATTTGACAGAGATCATAAGTAGGCAGACAGGCAGGCAGAGAGAGAGGAGGGGGAGAAGCAGGCTCCCTGCTAAGCAGAGAGCCTGATGTGGGGCTCGAACCCAGGACTCTGGGATTGTGATCTGAGCCGAAGGCAGAGGCTTTAACCCACTGAGCCACCCAGGCGCCCCAGTCTATGATTTTTTTCTCAAATTTCTTAAAATGTATTTGTTGGAACAACTGTAGCAAGATTTGATAGAGTAGTCTAAAGTTATGGATAAGCAATGTATATGATAACGACTAAGCAAAATGAAACTATTCACTATAATACAGGTAAAAGATAAATTTCGAGTTGTCTCTCAAATTTTTCAAATATTTAATATAGTGTTAAAAAACACATATTTTACATTCAAGTGTAGAGCACAATAAGTGAAGTTGGTTAACTATGAAGGATTGCTTTTCTTGGTGCAAAACTTTTCAAATTAATATTTGGAATTAAATGAATAACTACCTTCCTGATTTACATAAAAACTACTCAGTGGTTGAGATTTTTCTCTTCTAAACATTTACAGAAATGCCAACAGCAGATAAACAAAGGTATAAATACAGTTTATTTAGTGTTTATCTTCTCAGTCAAGTTCAAGTGTTCTGTCAATTAGAACTTAAACTAATTTAAGACATCTGCATAATGTGTTCTTATCAGTGCTGTAAGAGGAATCAGGGTTGATAAACAGATTTAGGGACCATAGTGACAGGCTAAAAATGAGTTATGCTACCAGGTGGTATGCAGAATGTTGGGCTTAAATTGGGAAATTTCAGACGTGTTTTATTATACAGGTAACTATGATAAAACTTTCAGCATTAGGAGAGTAATTTGCTATAATACATTCTATAGAGATCAGGAAGTCTCACTGGCTTCCTTCAGACCTCCTCCTCTTCACAGATCTGTTAGTTGGAAGGGGTGGGGCAGACCCCTTAAAATGTAGCCCCCTAGTTCCTGGAGTTAGCTGGCAGTGAGCCTGAACAGTTGGTGGGGGAAGCTGTTGAATAGTCACTTCCTTACTTGCCGCAGCTGCTGAGAATAAACCTGGGCTGTCTACCAGGCCCTCCTGGGATTCTCTCTTTTGCTCACCCATCTGACCAACCAGAAACAAAGCAACCCTAGCTTCCATTCCTAATATACAAGGCTTTTCCAGGACTTGAAGAATTAATACTTCTTTGAAAAATACCTTATAATTAAGGAATACTTCATTAAATCATGACGGTATAGCATAATTATAAGATGGTCCATTTGGAAGGATCAGACCAGTACAGACTTAGCTAGGAAGGGGATGTATAAAAGGTAATACCTATCAGAGCATGCCTTGAGTGTGATTATGAGCAATAATCAGGAGGGATAGAGGTCAGCAAACCCCGTTGACCTTTGCTTTCTTAATTGCATTAGTCCTGAGGTCAGCATCTGGACTATCTGGACACCCTTATTATGTTCTTTTTGTGCTGTGGTTAAATCCTAGACAGCCAAAGAAAAGCTAATCTGAGACCACCAGAGATATTACCCTTGTTTCCACCACTCCTGCTGTACTGGTCCAGAAAGCTTTTCTCCTAAAAATAAATAAATGAATAAAATAAAATAAAATATAAATCTACAAGTTGTCCTTGACAACAGGGGCAGGGTTATTTATACCGTTAAATTCTGATGATCCTTAGGCCTTCCGACGTCATGGAAGTGAAATAAAATTCATCTTATTCAGGATAATATTCTGTTTAGCTTGCTTTTCTTTTTTTCATTCAACATTCTGCTTAAAACTCTATCTATGTTGGTTTATATACAGTCCAGTTCACTCCTTTTATATCCTCTGTGGCATTCCATTTGCATTAAAAAAACCCCACCCCACAATTTATACATCTATTTCTACTGATGAGGACATTTGGGTTAATTCCAATTTTTCATTCCTGCCAACAATATTTTAGGACTCATTCCTGTGCCTATCTTCTCCATAGGTGAAAGAATTTCAGTAGGTTATATAATAAAAGTGTAATAGCTGTATCAAAGAATATGCATGTGTTAAATTATCCTAGGAAGACTGAAACTTCCATTCTAAATGGTTTTACCAATAAACTCTTCAACAAAAGGTGTATGGGAGTTTTCCTTCCCTAACATCCCATAAATACTTGATATTGTCAGATTCATTTTTATTTTGCTAATCACCTGTGTATGAAAAGAATCTCATTTTTCAAAATTTGCATTTCCCTACAGAAATGCAAAATGGCTGAGAGTCTTTTCATATGTTTATTGGCCATTGTGTTTCCTTGTTTAGCAATTCCTGTTTATATCCTTGGCACATATTTCCTTTTCAGCTATTTGTCTTTTATTGTTCATTTGTAGCAGTTACTTATATTTTCTTAGTATTTTTTATTTATTATAAATATTTAAAATATCTTCTTTAAGTCCATGGCTAGACTTCTAACTTTGTTCACAGTATATTTACCACCGAGGTGATTTTATGTAATGCAACCTTATTAATCAATCTAATTTTTGCTTTGTGTTTTTTGTACCTTGTATAGTGTGAGGGAATGAATTGTGTCCCCACAAAATTTATATGCTAAAGCCCATATCTGAAGATAGGACCTTAAGGAGGTAATTAAGGTTAAATGAAGTCATGAGGGTGGTATTATGGATCAGTCTGTTTAGGTTGTCATAGCAAAATGCCACAGTCTGGATGGCTTAATTATAACAAAAGGCTGGAAAATAACAAAAGGCTGGAAAGTTCAAAATCAAGGTCCTGGCAAGGCAGGTTTCATTCTGAGACCTCTTCTTCTGGCCTGTAGGTGTCTTCCAACTCAATGTGTACTCCCATGGCTTCTTTTGTGTATACACAGAGAGATTGGGTTTTACAGTCTCTCTCTCTCTCTTTTTTTTTTTTAATTTTTATTAACATATAATGTATTATTAGCCCCAGGGGTACAGGTCTGTGAATCGCCAGGTTTACACACTTCACAGTACTCACCAAAACACATACCCTCCCCAATGTCCATAACCCCACTACCCTCTCCCTACCCCCCTCCCCCTGGCAAAGATCATTTGTTTTGTGAGATTAAGAATCTCTTATGGTTTGACTCCCTCCTGATCCCATCTTGTTTTCTTTTTTCCTTCCCTACCCTCCAAACCCCCCACGTTGCCTCTCAAATGCCTCATACCAGGAAGATAATATGATAATTGTCTTTCTCTGATTAACTTACTTTGCTCAGAATAATGCCTTCTAGTTCCATCCATTTAGTCACAAATGGCAAGATTTCATTTCTTTTCATGGCTGCATAGTATTCTATTGCATATATATACCAATTCTTTATCCAGTCATCCATTGATGGACATCTAGGTTCTTTCCATAGTTTGGCTATTGTGGACATTGCTGCTATAACCATTTGGGTGCACATGCCCCTTCAGATCACTACATTTGTATCTTTAGGGTAAATACTCAGCAGTGTGATTGCTGGGTTGTAAGGTAGCTCTATTTTCAACCTTTTGAGGAACCTCCATGCTGTTTTCCAGAGTGGCTATATCAACTTGCATTCCCACCAACAATGTAGGAGGGTTCCCCTTTCTCCGCATCCTCACCAGCATTTGTCCTTTCCTGACTTGTTAATTTTAGCCATTCTGACCCGTGTGAGGTGGTATCTCATTGTAGTTTTGATTTGTATTTCCCTGATGCCGAGTTATGTGGAACACTTTTTCTTGTGTCTGTTGTCCATCTGGATGTCTTCTTTGCAGAAATGTCTGTTCATGTCCTCTGCCCATTTTTTGATTTGATTATTTGTTCATTGGGTGTTGAGTTTGATACATTTTTTATTTTATTTTATTTTATTTATTTAATTGACAGACAGAGATCACAAGTAGGCAGAGAGGCAGGCACAGAGAGAGGAGGAAGCAGGCTCCCCACAGAGCAGAAAGACCGATTTGGGGCTCGATCCCAGGACCCTGGGATTGTGACCTGAGCTGCAGGCAGAGGCTTTAACACACTGAGCCACCCAGGCACCCTGAGTTTGATACATTCTTTACAGATTTTGGATATTAGCTCTTTATCTGATATGTCATTTGCAAATATCTTCTCCCATTCTGTCAGTAGTCTTTTGGTTTTTGTTAACTATTTCCTTTGCTGTGCAAAAGTTTTTGATCTTGATGAAGTCCCAGTAGTTCAGTTTTGCCCTTGCTTCCCTTGCCTTTGGCGATGTTTCTAGGAAGAAGTTGCTGCAGCTAAGGTCCAAGATTTTGCTACCTGTGTTCTCCTCAAGGATTTTGATGGATTCCTTTCTCACATTGAGGTCTTTGATCCGTTTGGAATCTGTTTTTGTGTGTGGTGTAAGGAAATGGTCCAATTTCATTCTTCTGCATGTGGCTGCCCAATTTTCCCAACACCATTTGTTGAAGAGACTGTCTTTTTTCATTGGACATTCTTCCCTGCTGTGTCAAAGATTAGTTGACCATAGAGTTGAGGGTATATTTCTGGAGTCTCTATTCTGTTCCATTGATCTATGCATCTGTTTTTGTGCCAGTACCATACTGTCTTGAAGATGACAGCTTTGTAATAGAACTTGAAGTCTGGAATTGTGATGCCACCAACTTTAGTTTTCTTTTTCAAAATTCCTATGGCTATTTGGGGATTTTTCTGGGTCCATATGAATTTCAGGATTATTGTTCCATTTCTTTGAAAAACATTGATGGGATTTTGATAGGGATTGCATTAAATGTGTAGATTGCTCTTTAGGTAGCATAAACATCCTGACAATATTTGTTCTTCCAATCCATGGGCATGAAACATTTTTCCATTTCTTTGTGTCTTCCTCAATCTCTTTCATGAGTATGTTATAGTTCTCTTGAGTACAGATTCTTTGCCTCTTTGGTTAGGTTTATTCTTAGATATCCTATGGTTTTGGGTGCAATTTTAAATGGGATTGACTCCTTAATTTCTCTTTCTTCTGTCTTGTTGTTGGTGTAAAGAAATGCAACTGATTTCTGTGCATTGATTTTATATCCTGACACTTTACTGAATTCCTGCACAAGTTCTGGCAGATTTGGAGTGGAGCCTTTTGGGTTTTCCACATAAAATATCATATCATCTGCAAAGAGTGATAGTTTCACATCTTCTTTGCTGATTTGGATGCATTTAATTTCTTTTTGTCGTCTGATTGCTAAGGCTAGGACTTCTACTACTTTGTTGAATAGCAGTGGTGATAATGGACATCCATGCTGTGTTCCTGACCTTAGTGGTAAAACTCTCAATTTTCCTCCATTCAGAATGATATTCGCTGTGGGTTTTTCAGATGACTTTGATGATATTGAGGTATGTATCCTCTATCCCTACGCTTTGAAGAGTTTTGATCAAGAAAGGATGCTGTACTTTGTCAAATGCTTTTTCAGCATCTATTGCAAGTATCATATGGTTCTTGCTCTTTCTTTTATTAATGTATTGATTGATTTGCAGATATTGAACCAAACTTGCAGCCCAGCAATAAATCCCACTCGGTTGTGGTAAGTAATCCTTTTAATGTACTGTTGGATCCTATTGGCTAGAATTTTGGTGAGAATTTTCACATCCGTGATCATCAAGGATATTGGTCTATAATTCTCCTTTTGGATGTGGTCTTTGTCTGATTTGGGATCAAAGTAACTAGCCTCAAAAAATGAGTTTGAAAGTCTTCCTTCCATTTGTACTTTTTGGAACAGTTTCAGGAGACTAGGTATTAATTCTTCTTTAAAAGTTTGGTAGAATTCCCCTGGGAGGCTGTATGGCCCTGGGCTCTTGTTTGTTGGGGGATTTTGGATGACTGCTTCAATCCCCTTACTGGTTATGGGTCTGTTCAGGTTTTCTATTTCTTCCTGGTTCAGTTTTGGTAGTTTATATGTCTCTAGGAATGCATCCATTTCTTCCAGATTGTCAAATTTGCTGGTGTAGTGTTGCTCATAATATGATCCTATAATTGTTTGTATTTCTTTGGTGTTGGTTGTGATCTCTCCTCTTTTATTCATTATTTTATTAATTTGGGTCCTTTCTCTTTTCTTTTTGATAAGTCTGGCCAGGGGGTTATCAATCTTATCAATTCTTTCAAAGAACAAGCTCCTAGTCTCAGTTATTTGTTCTATTGTCTTCTTGGTTTCTAATTCACCAATTTCTGCTCTTATCTTTATTATTTATCTTCTCCTGTTGGGTTTAGGCTTTCTTTGCTGTTCTTTCTGCAGCTCCTTTAGGTTTAGGGTTAGTTTGTGTATTTGAGACCTTTCTTGTTTCTTGAGGAAGGCTTGTATCACTATATATTTTCCTCTCAGGACTGCTTTTGCTGTGTCCCACAGATTTTGAACCATTATGTTTTTATTATCATTTGTTTCCATGAATTTTTTCAATTCTTTTTTAGTTCCCTTGTTGACTCATTCATGCTCTTTATCCTCCATGTATTTGGGTTCTTTCCAAATGTCCTCTTGTGATTGAGTTCTAGCTTCAGAGCATTGCATTCTGAAAATATGCAGGGAATGATCCCAATCTTTTGGTATTGGTTGAGACCTGATTTGTGACCCAGGATGTGGTCTATTCTGGAGAATGTTCCACGTGTATTTTGTTGTTTTGGGATGTAGTGTTCTGAAAACATCTATGATGTCCATCTGGTCCAGTGTGTAATTTAAAGACTTCATTTCCTTGTTGATATTTTGCTTGGATGATCTGTCCATTTCAGTGAGGGTGTTGTTAAAGTCCCCTATTATTAGTGCATTATTGTTTATGTGTTTCTTTGATTTTGTTATTAATTGGTTTATGTAGCTGGCTGCTCCCATGTTAGGGTTGTAGATATTTAAAATTGTTAGATCTTCTTGTTGGACAGACCTTTGAGTATCAGTCTTTCTTTTTATAAAGGCACTAAATTTGTCAGATCAGTGTCCTTCTCTTGGGAACACATTTAACCTTAATTACTTCCTTAAGGGTCCTATCTCAAAATATAGTCACCATGGAAGTTGACGCTACAACATAGGAATTCTGGGGGGGTACCCAAACATTTAGTCCATAACAGCTAGGATCCTAAACTGATAGGATCGGTGGCCTTATGAGAAAAGAAGGGCTCTTGTTCTGACTCTGTCTCTCTAAACTCTCTTTCTACCTTTTGATATCCCCCTTCTTCCATATGCTCAGATGAAAGCCCATGTGAAGACAAAGTGGCCATCTGCAAGCCAGGATGAGAGCTCTCAACAGAAAACAATATGGGCTAAAACTTTCATTTTGGATTTCTAGTCTCCAGAACTGTAAAAAAAAAAAAAAAAAAAGCAAAACAACAACAACAAAAAACTGTTTATAAAACAAGCAGTTTATGAAATTTTATTATGAGAGTCCAAGCTTGCTAAGACATATGATAAATCCTTCCTTTTACCAAAGTCATAAAGATATTCACCTGTAATGAATTTTAATGACTGTAAAATCTTGCTTTTCACATTTAAGGCATGAACCCATGTTTTATACATATATATTTATATATATATATTATTTTTATACATACTAAATATTATTTTATATATATTATTTATATATTTTAATAGTTTTAAATATATGTTACATGTTTAAATATAATATATATCATTTTATATAAATAATAAGAACAAATTATCTGAAAGATATTGAATAGATGACCCTACCACCACTGACTTGCAATGTTTCATCCATCTTGTATCATGATACCATGATATATAAGGTAGGATCTGTTCCTATTATATATTTTGTTTATGGATTATCTAACCATGTATTGATACCACTTTTCCTTAAGTGCTATCCTAGTAATATTAAATCTTGATATCTGTTAGGGCAAGAATGCTCATTTTTGTTCTTTGAGTGTTATGGTCATTCTTAGATTTTTGAAAGATCAGTGCTTCTCAGACTTTAATATGTATATAAACCACATGTGGTTGGAATAACTCATTAGGTTAGGAAGAGAACCTGAGAATCTGTATTGTCTGTAAAGCTCCAAGATTTTGACATGAGCAGAAGGGTATTAGAAGCAGTTTTACAATTTTTTTTAATTTAAAACATGAAATACTAATGTGAATTTCATGATTCATAAAATAATTTGGTGAGAATTGATTTTTTATTTTTCATTATTATTTATTTACTTACTTTTTTAAAAAAAGTTTACTTATTTACTTATTTGATAGCAAGAGAGAGACAGTGAGAGGGAAGACAAGCAGGGGAAATGGGAGAGGAGAAAGTTTCCTGCTGAGCAGGGAGCCCAATATGGGGCTCAATCCCAGGACTCTGGGATCATGATCTCAGCCAAAGGCAGATGCTTAACGACTGAGCCATCTGGCAACCTGAGAATTTATTTTTGAAAAAATATTATTGTGTTCTTCCATAAAGGAACATGGTACTTTTATTTATTCATATTCTAATTGGAATTCTTCAATAATGTATTTTAAATGTCTTTATAAAGAACACCTTTTGTTTGGAGTTTTACCCAAATACCATATACTCTGTATTGCCTTTGCAAATGGTATTCTTTTTTCCTGTTCTAATACCTTAATAGAATAATTGGTTCACTGAATATAAATGCTACTCATTTTTGTATGCTGATCTCATATCCAGAAATCCCAATGAACTTGTTCATCAATTTTAGTAATGAGGTAGCTAAAATTCTTTTCCATTGCAATGAGCTAGCTTTCCTGTTTTATTAGTTGCACTAGCCACAGAGAGTAATTATCTTCTTTATTTTCCATTTTCTGCATATTTGGGGTTACCTATTCTTGACAAATTGGTAAACTTATCTAGATCTAGTACCTTCTCTGTCCCTGCCCCCTTTGGGTAAGGATGGTATTGGCAGAAATTTTAATCGCTAATATTTTACTTTAAAGGTGACAGATTTAGTCATGTTTTCTCTTTCTTCTTGATTCAAATTTGTTTATGTATTTTATTATTATTATTTTTTAATAGAACAGCTTGTCTCAAAGTGCATTCTGAGAACCCCTGTGTTTCTCGGAGAAATTTTCAGGGGGTCTGTGAAGTAAAAAATATTTTCATTATTATACTATACTAAGATACTCTTTACCTTTTCACACATATTTTTGCAGATTTTAAGGCTATTAAGCAAAGTTATAAAGAAATGTGGACACTATTTTTGTTATTTTCTGTTTTATAAAAGTATAGTTACTTTTTCATAAAATATACTATTTCTTATTTTATAATAATGGGTTTATTATTTTTATGTTGTAAAATATAACATTATTTATTTTCATTTTTAAGCTATAAATGTTAATAGATATAATCTGCATTACTAAAAGTTCTTTGGGGTCCTCAATAATTTTAAAATATAGAGTTCCTGAGACCAAAATATTAGAGAAATGCTCTTCAAAAAAAATTATTTATTTAAAATTAGAAAAAAAGAAAATTATTTATTTTGTCTGCAGTTTAAAATTTGTTGATACAAAAGTGTTCATTATTTAGTCATCTTTTTAAGACACTGATATATTGGGGCTCCTGGGTAGCTCAGTGGGTTCAGCCTCTGCCTTCAGCTCAGGTCATGATCTTGGAGTTCTGGGATCGTTTATTTAACTAATGTTTGCTGTTTGATAAATTTTCTTCTTTTTATGTTCCATTTGTTCACTTTGACATTAATCTAGCTTCATGAGCACTGATTAACTCATATCTTTGATCTGTCTTTTTAAAAAGATGGACCAGAAATGTCCTCTAAGTATCAATATAACTTCACAGCACAAGTTCTCTGATGCAGAATTTTCTTATTGCTTAGTTCTAAACATTCTGTAATTTACATAGTTTTTTTCTTTATTCCATTTTTACTGTATTTTAATTACAGAAAAGTTAATTCAGTGGACATTCAGTTCAGTCTGCAAGGTTTCAATTCTTTAATATTTGTTAAAATTTCCTTTGCAATATAGTATGCATCAAATATTTGTAATATGCACATAAATGTCAACATTGTTGGGTCCATTGATCTACAAACACATGTATCTAGTAGCCTAAGCTTTCTTTAAATTTTGTGGGTTGACTATAAGTAAGTATTAATCTGCTTGGTCTATCATTTTCTGAGAAGTGTACATTTAAATCTTTCATTATGTTTGTGAAATGGTCTATTTCTTTTGTCACTGTCAGTATTTTCAACATATATTTCAAAACTGTTGTTAAGTGCATGCAGGTCTCTCATTGCTATGTATTCTTGATTAGTTGTACAAGGAACTGTGAAGAATCTGAAATTTACCCTACACAAAACCTTACAAATTAATTTTCTATGATTTTTTATACACTTGTATAAAACATGAGACACCTCGTTTAGAACTATTAGATAATTTATTATTAATTTATATTGCTATGAAGCAATAGCAGTAGCCACAATATTTTCATATTCTTGCAGCAGTTCCCTGAGCCTAAATTCCCATAGGATAATACTACAAGGGCCCTGTATGATGCCTGTATAAACATTAGATCACATTACAAGAGAGGAACTTCAAACAGGAAACTTGAGTCTTCATAATCCATTAAGTTTGAACTCCTCCCCAAAGGGGGATATTATTTTTATTATACTGGGCAGTAAAACAAAACAAAACAATACAAAAACAAAAAAACAAAACAAAACAAAAACAAACAAACAAAAAAACATTTCTGTTCTGAAGGAAAAGGTTATCTATCCGTGTTTTCCAAAGCTGTACCCTATACAAACACTGTTGGAAAGATGGTCAACAATAAAAGTTATCAAGCTGTGTAAAAATGTAAGAGACCCTTAGAGAACTGTCTCCCTACACATTATTTCTATTTGTCATTAGGAATTATTTATTGTCATTAGAAGAACTTAACATTTTTCATTAGGAATAATAATCATGCAATATCCACTTTGCTTTATATAATAAAACTCATAATCCGATTAAAATATTGTCAAGCTAGCATTAGTTATCAAGTGGCTCACTAATAATATTTTTTCTCAACATTGTTATATATTACTTTAAACCTGACTTATTATTTTGATTTGAAGATAGGAGCATATGAGTTTTAAAAGTCCAGTTTGAGAAGTTTGGTTTTTCACAGCAAAAGAATTACACACACATATAAAACATTTAGTTCCTATATATACAATATTTGGATTTATTTATTTATTTTTTTACTTTTAAAGGCTTATTTACTTATTTAAGAGAGAGAGAGAAAGTGCAAGCACAAGTGTGAGTGGGGCAGAGGGGCAGAGGGAGAGAATTTTCAAGCAGACTCCTGTTGAGCATGAACCCCTATGCCGGGCTTGATCTCAAACCCTGAGATCATGACCTGAGTTGAAACCAAGAGTCAGATGGTCAACGAACTGAGCCAGCCAGACACACTGAATTTATTTTTATGATTTAGTTTCAATTTTATACTTTACCTGTTTTGTCTTTGAATTTTTCCATTAAATTAGATAGTTTTATTTGCCCTTCTACCTACAGTTGATTTTGAAAAAGAAAAGAAAAATCCATTCATCCACGGGACTTTCTCTTCTATAATTTGTTTAGTTAGGCCTTGTTACACAAGCTGTAACCTAAGAAATCAAAGAGGTTTTTTTGTTTGTTTGTTTGTTTTTGTTTTTTGTGTTTTTTTTAACCTTCTCTTCATGGGTGGTGGAATCATAATACTAAACTTAGTTTCATGAAGTGCTTCTTTGCTGGGATCCACTGCAGTTATTTGGGGCTATTATCCTAATGGAGTAGAGCTCTCAGTTCCCTCTTCCCGTTTTTTAGTCTAAGTTCTCAGGAAATTCATGAGAAGTTAAAATCATCTGGGAATCAGCAAAGTCCAGAAGAGATGCAACTAGCTGTTTAATCATTATCGTCATAGGCCAAAGAATGTCAAGAAGGTAATGAACAACTTTCAGTCAGCCTCCCTTGTTCATTAATAACTCTAGATGTCATGATTTGCAAATAAAGTGAGCAGAGGGAACAGAATGGGGTGAATTTTAAAATTTGAAAATGGAGATTGGGCTTATTTGTAAAATATTTTCTAATTTCTTTTTCCTTTCCTTAGGCTTGACATGAAGTTAAGCCTCCTTATTATGACTAAGCAACACAAAATTACAAAAAAAAATCCTATACAGTTTAGAAAACCAATTTTTTTTTTGGTCTAGTTATAATTTCTGCAAAATCCTAAAGGGCTATAACTATTCAAAGTTTTGGTGCTGCAATAAACTCTACAGTATCATTTCGTTATTGTCAAATTTATTGATGAAAGGCATCTCATTACAACTAGTGACAGTAGAAGGATTAGAAATAAATTTTAGAAAATTTTCAGGAAAATGAGACTAACAAAGTTATATATATATCACCAGAAAAAAAATAAAACTTTTATTGTTAATGGCATGATTTTCCTTAACCCACTGAGCCACCCAGGCACCCCAATGGCATGATTTTCCTAATGAAATCAGCATTGTCATTAGATTATCTATTCAGCAAATTTGTCAAAGTCAACCTGAAAAGTACTGAGAGGGTGCTACATATTTTTGGAGAAGAAGAAAAATAACTTTCAATTTGAAATCTGTGGGTAGACATATTTCTAAAATGGACTCCAAGGATCTCCACCTTCTAGTTTTCAGTCTATGTTATAGTTACTTTCCCTTGGATGTGGCCTGGATCTAGTGACTCACTTATAACCAATATAACAGCAAAGGTGATGAGAAGGCACATCCATGATTATTAAAAAACATGGTGGCTTCCATCTTGTTACCAGACTCTCTTGCTGTCTTTGAAGAAGAAAGTTGTTGTTGGAAAAGCCCCCGTGATAATGTACTGAGGGAAGCCTTTTGCCAACAGCTAGCAAACCCTCATATTCTGTATTCTCAATATCCCTTTAAGAACTAAATCCTATCAACAACCATTTAAGCGAGATTGGAAGTGGATTTGTCACAGTGTAGTGTGTTGAGAGACTCCCAGCCTTGACCAACATTTTGATTGCAGTCTTTGATGAAACCATGAAGTAGAACACCAAGCAGAGCAGTGCCCAGATTTCTAATCCACAGAAACTGAGATGATTAATATGTATTACTTTCAGCTACTAAGTTTTCGGATAATTTGTTATACATTAATAGGTAACTAATACAACTTCCACAACTTTCAACTAAAGCATTATCTGTTTTTTATGAATGCTGCAAAGCAATTTATTCATACAGTTAGAAGTCCTCGTCAAATTATATTACCTCCCCATATCACTCAGCTTGAAATTCTGGAGGGCAAAGATCAACATAAAAATCCTAGAGAAGAACACAGGCAGTAAACTCTTTGACATTGGCCATGCGACTTCTTTCTAGATATGTCTCCTGAGGCAAGGGAGACAATAACAAAAATAAAGTATTGGGACTTCATCAAAATAAAAAGCTTCTGCACAGCAAAGGAAACAATCAACAAAACTGGAAGGCAAACTACAGGTTGTGAGAAGATATTTGCAGATAAAATATCTGTTAAAGTGTTAGTATGAAAATGCATAAAGCACTTATAAGACTCAACAACCCCCATGAATAATCCAATTAAAAGTGGGCATAAGACATGAATAGACATTCTTTCCCAAAGAAGACATTCAGATAGCCCACAGACAAATGAAAAGAAGCTCAACATCACTGATCATCGGGGAAATGCAAATCAAAACTACAGTGAGATGCCTCCTCACACCTGTCAGAATGGCTAAAATCAACAACCTAAGAAACAACAGGTGGTGTCGAGGATGTGGAGAAAGGGAATACTTTTACACTTTTGTGGGAATGCAAACTGGTGTAGTCACTATGGAAAACAGTATGGAATTTCCTCAAAAAGTTGAAAATAGAACTACCCTACGATTCAGCAATTGCACTACCAAGTATTCATCAGAAGAATACAAAAATACTAATTTTAACAGATTCATGCAACCTATGTTTATAGCAACATTTTATGTGTGTGTGTGTGTGTGTTGGAATATTATTCAGCCATGAAAAAAGAAATCTTATCATTTGCAATGACATGGATGGAGCCAGAGTATTACACTAAGTAAAATAAGTCAGTCAGAGAAAGACAAATACCATATGATTTCACTCATATGTAGAATTTTAGAAACCACATTAATGAGCAAAGGAAAAAAAGCAAGAGAGAGAGAAAGAAAGAGAGGCAAAGCAATAGACTTTTAGCTATAGAGAACAAACTGATGGTTACCAGAGGGAAGTGGGTATGAGAATGAGTTAAATAGGCAAAGAGGATTAAGGAGGGCATTTGTGATAAGTGCAGGGTATTGTATATAAAGTGTTGAACCACTAAGTTGTGCACCTGAAACTAATATTACACTGTATGTTATATTGCATATTACTCTGGGATTTGAATAAAAACTTTAAAAAGAAAAAAAAAATAAACACACATAAAATCCCAATAGCACATCCCTAAATCGAGCAGAAGTTCGATTTAAATTTGGGTTCCATTCTCTTCTTCTCTGTTTGGGAGAGAAATTATATACAAATTTATTTAGGCTCTGTGTATAAGTATCATTGCTATCAATTAGAATGGGACAAAGGTTAAGTGCCTATAGTGCCAAATTTCCTTTCATAAATCTATAATGTCAATGATACAATAAACATGAGTTTTGAAAAATTGTCACTCTAATTGCCTGTCTTATTTCCGTTTTTGTGGTATTTGGGACATTTTTTGTTTCAATTTTTTTCTGATCATGTTTAGCCAGATTTTGGTTTTGCCACGTCATTACTTCTTGAGAATGTTTCAAGCCACAGAAAGAAAAAAAAATCTTTTAAAATGTTTAAAAAATAGTTTTTACCAAGATTTTCACTTTATACATTATTTAAGCATTTCTCTTCTGGCTTTAATTAACTGATTGTGCCCTTTTAAATCATAGTTTTTAAAATGATGTTCCTGTATCTAACAATTTGTGATTAATTTTTCCCCATGACAGAAACTAAAGCCTGAAACTACTCCCTCTCGTTCCCTTTATTCATTACTCAATGCTTCTGTCAGTGATGGGTACACAAAATTGAAATTTTCCTAAGCTAACCTAACTTGACTCAGCAGGGCCTAGGGAACCTAGCCATGAGGGATAAAAAGGATAAGGCAAGAGATGCCATATGCCTGTAGGCAAACACCTGTTTGAATGTCTTTTCTTAACTGACTTTGTCTAGTCCAGTTAAACACTGAAATTCATTTGCATGTGAAATCACAACATAACAAGAGCAGAAAGTCATGAGAATTTATTTTCTTTTAAATCAATAACACAAGAGAATAATGTGTACTAGAAAAAAAAATGTGAGACCTATTAAAAAGGCTGTGAGTTACTATTTATTTATTTATTTATTTATTTATTTATGCATGAGGGGCGCGCTCTGTTCAAAACTTAGAGAAACAGGATCTTGGAAACACTATTTTTCACTTGTTTCCCTAATGTTATTTGAATCCATCAATACATCTACATATTTATTTTGTATTCAGCGCAAAGTTCGGTGATCACATTATTCCAGGTGATTTGCCCAAATAGCAACTAC
Source organism: Mustela nigripes (assembly GCF_022355385.1). Classification (NCBI taxonomy): domain Eukaryota; kingdom Metazoa; phylum Chordata; class Mammalia; order Carnivora; family Mustelidae; genus Mustela; species Mustela nigripes. The sequence goes on from NC_081558.1 coordinate 181,916,817, forward strand.
ATTGTTTCAGCCTCACAATCTTGCCTCCGTTTTCACCTTTTAATGCCTTCATCTTCAATTTATGTTTTCTGCCACAGGTGGCGGCAGAGTCTCATGGGTCCAGGATAGAAAGCATGCTGATGTGAGATCCAAGCTGATCAACTCAGTGCAAACTTTTTTAGAACACATTTTAATTTAATTTAATTTTACTTTTAAACCAGGCTTTCTAATCATGAAAATAATACATAATATGGTATAAATATTCATATAGAATAGCAAACAGTGATAAGTGGAAGTTGGTTCACTGTAGAACTAGCAGCTTCACAAGATGTTTTCCCAGATATAATAATGTTTACACTGTTTCTTAGGTATGTCCACACAATTTTTATTCATATATTGGAATGTTTCAAAAATAAAATAAATTATATTGGGACACTGTTGTGCAATTTGATTTTTAAAATTAATAGCATATCCTTTTATATTTTTTCAATTATGTTCTTAAATGGCTACCCCTTATTCCACAGTATTACTGTCCGTTAATATATTTGCAAGTGATATTTCTAATATAGGGTTTAAGTATCCCCTATTCTTTAAATTTTATTTCTTTTTTTCGATTCTTCCTTCCTGTATTTATTTTTTGCTTGGCCCCCTCATATTTTAACTACCTGAAGAAATATACCATGAGTATCACTTCACACACATGTTTTTACACATGATTGAATTTATAGGCAAAATTAATTCCCCCAAATGGAATTGTTATCTCTTAAGGTATGTGTTTTTTTAAATTTTCACAGGACTAAGGGTTGAACAAATTTACTCTACAATTAAGAGTGTTTGGGAATGACTCATTCTTCTAGAGCATTGTCAACATTGTTTATATACCTTAGCTGATTTGATAAACTAAAGAAATGTATATGTCTCATTGCTGTTCTAATTTATACTTTGCAGACATGAGTGAAATTGAGCATATTTTCCTGTGTTAACCAGCTGCTTATACTTATTTTTCTTTCAACTTTCATTTTGGGGTTATATAAGTCAGACTTTACGATGATAACAAACAATCTTATATCTCAGTGTTTTCTGACAAAAATATGTTTATTTTTTCTTCATGTTAATGTAAATATGTGTGTCTGATTTGCCTTTGCTTTGCTCAACTCTTTCAGTCTATGCATTTTGAAACAGGTTACAGGAATAGTCACTATCTAGAATTTACAGTCCTCATTGTTGGGGAGCTAAACAAAAAGGCCCTGTCAGGACATAAAATAACATCCAAGGCTTCTGTTCAGATGTGAGAACATCTAAGATGTGGCAATATATCCTTTACATTTCATTGACAAAGTGGGTCACATGGTCAAGACCAAATTCAGTGCAATATGGAAGCATGGAAAGAATACGGAGAGAAAATTTATTTTATTTATTTATTTATTTATTTTTTTAAAGATTTTATTTATTAATTTGACAGAGAGAAATCACAAGTAGACAGAGAGGCAGCCAGAGAGAGAGAGAGAGAGGGAAGCAGGCTCTCTGCCGAGCAGAGAGCCCGATGCGGGACTCGATTCCAGGACTCTGAGATCATGACCTGAGCCGAAGGCAGCGGCTTAACCCACTGAGCCACCCAGGCGCCCCTACGTTGAGAAAATTTATAGTAAAATACATAATGCAACCTCCTTTTTACCTATGCCTTTTACCTACCTATGCTTTTTACCTATTTTTCTATTGGTTTAATTTTCTTATTTATTTATAAAAAATCTTCATATATTTAGGGAAATATTCTTTCATCATATTTATTATAATGTTTTACCCAAAATTTTCTTATTCCTTGGCTTTCATATTTTTATGCTATGTGTAATTTAAAAATATAAACATTAATCAAAATTTACCTTTACAGCTTCTGGACTGGTATCATATTAGAAGTAATATCCTTAACTTCATGACTATGAAAAATAATCAAATGATCAATTTCTGAGTGAAACAACTAACCACAAAAATATTTTATTTAAAAAATTTTAATTCCAGTATAGTTAACATACAGTGTTACGTTATGGACAATATAGTATTTTGATAGTTCTTTACATTACTCAGAGATCATCATAAATGTACTCTTAATTCTCTTCATTTATTTTACCCATTTCCCCACTGACCTTCCCTCTGGTAACCATCAGTTTGTTCTCTATAGTAAAGTGTCTGTTTTGTGGTTTGTCTCCTTTTTTCTTTGTTTCTTAAATTTATATATGAATGAAATCATGTGGCATTTTTCTTTCCCTGACTGACTTATTTCACTTAGCATTTTACCCTCTAAATCTATCCATGTTATTGTAAATGGCAAGATTTCATTTTTTATGGCTGAATAATATTCATATTTGTGTATTCATATTTATGTGTCATCTTCTTTATTCATCTATCAGTGAACACTTGGGCTTTTTCTATAACTCGTCAATTATAGATAACACTGCAGGAAACACAGGAGTGCATGTATCTTCTCAAATTAGTGTTTTCTTATTATTTGGGTAAATATCCAGTAGTGGAATTACTGGATTGTGTTGTAACTTTTGGAGGAAACTCCACACTATTTTTCACAGTGGCTTACACTAGTTAGAATCTCCACAAACAGTGCACAAGGGTTACTTTTTCTCCATTTCATTGTCAATACTTCTTTCTTATAATTTTGATTTTACCTATTCTGATAGGTGTGAAGTGACATCTTATTATGGTTATGACATGCATTTCCCTGATGAGTGTCAAGCATCTTTTCATGCGTCTGTTGTCCATCTGTATGTCTTCTTTGAAAAAAATGTCAGTTCATATCTTCTGCCCATTTTTAATTTTATCATTTGTTTTTTTGGGTGTTGAGTTGCATGTGTTCTTTATGTATTTTGGACACTAACCCTGTATTGAATGTATCACTTAAAAATATCTCTCCCATTCAGTAGGTTGTCTTTTAGTTTTGTCAGTTGTTTCCTCTGTTTCCTCTGGTGTTCAGAAGCTTTTTATTTTGATGTAATGCCAATGATTTATTTTCATCTATGTTTCCCTTATCTCAGGAGACATATCTAGAAAAATGTTGCCATGGCCTATGTCAGGGAAATTATTGGTTGTGCTCTATTCTAGGATTTTTATGTTTTCATGTCTCAGATTTAGGTCTTTCATCCATTTTGAGTTTATATGTGTATAGTGTAAGAAATTGGTCCAGTTTCATTCTTTTGCATACAGCTGTCCAGTTTTCCCAATACCATTTGTTGAAGAGACTGTCTTTTTCCAAGTGCATATTCTTGCCTCCTTTGTCAAAGATTAATTATCAACACTTGTTTCTTCTGTTTTTGATTATAGCCATTCTGATAGGTGTGAAGTGGTATCTAATTATGGTTATAATTTGCATTTTGTGGGTTTGCAATTGTGGACTTATTTCTGGGTTTTTATTATGTTCCATTGATCTATGTGTCTATTTTTGTGCCAGTATCATTGTGTATTGATTTCTGTAGCTTTGTAGGATATCTTGAAATCTGAGATTGTGATACTTCCTATTTGTACAAAAAAATGTATCTTGACTGCAAGTTGTAGAGAATTATTATTTTTTAAGCATGCATTTTAAAGCAGGTAACTTCTACTTTATCTAAACTGAGTGTTAGTAAGGGGAAAAAGAATTCTATCTAATCCTCATTTTGTTAGGATGATTTGGTTAGATTTCTCTCAGACTTTAGATATGCTTCTCTATGTTTATTTATGTATTGTTCATGTATAGGAATATAATAAAATTTCTGAATATGTCATAAGATACAAGCATCTAAATCATTCCATATGATTCATTTTCAACAAATGTCTGCCACTCAGTTTATGATATTTTGTTACATCAGCACTAGGAAATTTTTTTTTTTTTTTTTTCCAAGTTTTAAGTTTTTTTTTTTTTTTTAATTTTTTATTTTTTATAAACATATATTTTTATCCCCAGGGGTACAGGTCTGTGAATCACCAGGTTTACACACTTCACAGCACTCACCAAATCACATACCCTCCCCAATGTCCATAATCCCACCCCCTTCTCCCAAACCCCCTCGGATAAGGAATACATAATCTTTTCATCAAATAGTGCTGGACAACTACATAGTCACATGCAAAAGAATGAATGTGGACTCCTACCTTTCAGTACATAAATAATTAACTCAAAATGTCTTAAAGATATAAAGGTAAGATCTTAAATTATAAAAATCCTTAAAAGTAAAAGTAAAAATCTTTAGATTTAACAAAAGATTCTTAGATATGATACCAAAAGCATAAGCATGCATGTAAATTTAGTGTGATAAAAGCCAAAATTAAAGAAACACTTTCTATTTTGTTCTTATTTATTTAGTAACACAAGGTTCTATTCTGTTTAATGGAAAGTTATTGATGTTTCTTTCTAAAACGAATGGCATCCCTTTGTGGAAAACCACTCTAGAAAGCCCCTTGTATTTTTATATATACATTTGTATTTTGTATATACAATAGATTCAAGAATCCCCCCAAGTCTATATTTGTTTACTTTTTCAAGCCCCTTATTCTCCCATTCTGCTAATGAAAGCTAATAAGAAATGTCTTATACTTGATAATAGGTTCAACTTATTATTGTATCTTATATCCATATGTATCTTTGACCAACACAAAGACTTTTATTGTATCTTTTATCTGTATCTATTTTTGACCAACAAAAAGTTTCTCCTTATATATATTTATAAATTTTTAATTGACAAATTATCATTTCTTTGGAATTTTGTTTACCTTTTTATAGTTATATTTGTATAACTTATTGAGGGGTTATTGAAAGTATTTTAAGTTAAGATAATAAAATAAATGAATTTTAAATAGCATTATATCACGCATTATTTGACTTGAAAATTTCTTCTACAAATGACTGGTCACTTTTAGTTACCTATGGCTAAGTGAGCAGTTATTAAAAATTTTAAAAAAACCTAAACTTTGCTTCTAGGGATGCTCCCCACCCCCACCCCGCTGGTGTTTTATTGGCAGAGGGATGCAATTTTATTTGTCAAGGATATTCTATTGGAAGTTTCTCCAGCTCAGAAAGATTGGGAGCTAATGTCTACCTAGATCATTCATGACTTGATACACTTGCTCTATGAAGTAAGAGCCCTCTCTTCTTCTCCTGGCCCAATAAAGAATTCAAAATGTGAAACAGGATTCACATATATTGTCAGAAAACAAAGAGTATATTGGAGAGTGTATTAAAGACTAGAGTATGTAGTTTAATATTTTGTTCCATCAGGGTAGGCCAAGCAGTCAACTATTTGAAGGGTATCATGAATTAATTTAGCTATTTCTTTAGCCGACAGAACAAAATGATTCTAAAACACATGAAATACAATTTTGAACAGATAAATTATTTCATGATTGGGTAATTTATCTAGCAAAACATATACATAGTATTATATCTTATTTGACCTTGAAATATGTTTATCTGACTGGTAGACTCAGGCTGAGTCAATCAATATCTTATGTTAAGCCAGAATCTTTTTTGGGTACAAAAAAATAAAGTTGTAATTATTTGGAGGGGAAGCATTCCTTTTATACTGCTTGTATATTTGATAGTCTTTACAGAAACAAAACAAAAAACAACCCACAAAACCCTGATTGTGCAGGTAAGTATGTTTATGAGTATTAACACACTCTAAGACAAATATCCACATTAATATGAAGAAGGAAATTGAATTGGGAATATATTTTCTTCCTTTTTTAAGCAAGCATTCATTGCCATGATGCAAAAAGTTCATAATAATTAATTTACTAGGTATGTCAACTGTGCTTGATTATTTTCATTTGAATGAAATGATAGCCTGCAAAAATCCACTTTGTATGTTGGTTTTTATTAATGTATACTTAGCTTATATTTCTGAGTTAAAATAGTAGAATTTTTTCCCATTTGTCTGTTTACCATATTTATAGAGATTATAAGGTGAATTTCTAGAAATATGGTAGGCATAGTAAACTCCAAAAAAAAAATATTTTCTTATGACAGAGATGATGACAAGGACTTTAAAATTCTTTGCTATCTCTTTAACTAGTTATAAAATAGCCTACTTGTAAAATAGGCTATTAATTTGAGCTTACTATGCTTTATAAAATAACTGAATGTACAACCAACTTTTTAAAGGTCATAGGGAATTGAAAAGAGGTAGATGGGTAAGACAGTTAAATGCCTTTTTTAAAGGTATGAGTTTTTCTGTAAAGCCTTAGAGAAACCTTTGGTCCAGAAAGTAGTTGAGTAGGGATTAAGTGCTTGCAGGGGGAAAAAAAAGTTTGTTTCCTGAAGTTATTATAAGGATCCCAGCTGTTGGGGTCCATACTCCCTGGTTATGATTGGCACTGAAATGTCAAACTCAAAATCCCAAACCATAAAATTGCCTGCCTTAATCAGGGAAGGGTTGTCTGTTGTTCTAGATAAACCAAGAGCTTCCTATCTCAAATCGTCTCATTCTTTTAGCTGGGAATATACCTCCCTGCCCCTTCAATTACATACTTTTTTTTTTCCCTCTAAAGACAGTCTTTGTATTTCTTTATAAAATGTATTTTACTTACAAAACACATAAAACTCTTAAGTATTGACTACATAGAGAATGAGGAAAAGTAATAAGACCACTCAATTGATCATTCAAACAAGAGTATAATTTTACTTCATGTATCTAGATTTGTCAGAGGAGAAATATAGATACATAATAATTTAATAGTAATCAATAGTAATAGCATATATGATATAATATTATAAAATGGAATAATTTCATATATACATACATATATAGAGAGAAAGAGTCGGAAATGCAGATATAGAGACAGGCAGAGATATACACAGAGACAGAATCCCTAGCATGCCAGGCAGCCTTGGAAAGTCATTTATTTACATAGGATATTTTTCTTATTAAATCTCATTCTTTGATAGGCAAGTATGTCTTATACTTTTAAAAGTTTTGGTCATCACAGGCAATCTGACTTATCACTCAGAGAAACAAAAACAAAAACAAAAAAATTGCTGATTCATCCCAATGATTGTATAAGACTTTTTCTTCAGTTTTTTTAACAGTCAAGTAAATTATTCTAAATACTTCACACATTTTTTTTAGGTTATTCATTGATCTGAAATCAAAAGTTTGCATGAAAGAAATCAGCCCCACTCTTTCTCACTATTGTCCTATAAACCAGTGCACTTAGGTGTGTGCCATCTAAGGAGCTTGTTAAAATTAAAATTCTGATTCAGGAAGTCTTGGGTAGACCTTAAGATTCTCTAGTTCTAATCAAGCTCCTGGCTGCTGCTGTTGCTGTGGACTATACTTTGAGAAATAAGGGTTTAAGTAGTGTTTCAAATAATTCTTTCCTGCCTCTGTATACAACGTTGTGTTGATCTGGCTGTGTTTCCTGGTTTCTTTGGGTTTTTAAAAATGTCTAATGAAGTTCAAAGCATTCTCTCATCTGATTAAGCCGGTTCTTCTCCCACAACACAGGTCTGATTCAGCCTAGGACACATGAAAAGAGACTCTTGGGGGGGATCTTGGTGTCTGCTCCTTCAGTTATGTTCTCCAAACTTAGAGATAATAATGTGGGGTAGGAGCAACAAAAGAATGACTTCCAGACTATAAGGAGAAAAAAGGAAATAGATTCTAAATACTCCACATTTCCTTCCCACCCCCAACTCATAAACTAGTACCAATTTCTGTCAGGACTTTTTGCCTTGCAAGTTTGGGAAACACAGTTAAAAGTGTTCTAAGCAAAAAGCACGGATTATAATCACATTTTATGAAAGTTTATAATACCAGAACCTGCTTTAGGCATAAATATCAAGGACTCAATTGATGTCATTTGGACAGAGTGATTGAACTGACAATGTAATTTAAGATGAGTTCACTGGTAGCCAATATTAATTTGGACCTTCCTTTACTCTTATATATCCACTACAGAAGGTTTAAGAGATTTGGGGACTGATCAAGGACAAAGATGTGACCACATTGTGGCATTAATATATACAAGCTTTATTTAGGTGCTCTTGTGATAGATTTGTATGCAGGGAAAGACCCTCACAGCATGAACCTGTCTAGAGGCTATGGTGGGAGGTCACTTTTCAGAAAAGGAGGAATCCAAGGGGACTCTCTGGGAGAGAGGAGTGACTGGGGGCTTACATGTCTAGGTAATGTCACTCAGTAGTACGATAAGGAGAATCTGGATCATGGAGTTCCAAAGGAAAGCAAAGACTTGGGGTCTTTGCAGCTCTGGAGTTCATCTTATCCATAGCTAGCAGACATTGGGCATAATTTCATTCGTTATGCAAAGCCGGCAGGCTCTAACTGGCTAAAAAATCTGCTTATTTGGAATATGTTTAAAACAACAGGTTGTGTAAAAAATTGCATTTGTCACTAGCAGGCTTTTGGGCTAACACTTGGCATGCTGTGAAGAAGTAAATAACCTAGAAACCAATATACAGAGGTCAACTTTGGCTCACTTATAAAACAGCCACCAAATGCCATTATGAGCTATTTTATGTTTGTCAAAATCAAGGTAGAATTCTTAGGTCCCACCAAATGTTTCATTTAAATTTAGTTGGAGACAAGTCTTGTGGCAGCCCCTCTTACTGCATTCTAAGTTGTTGCTTATTCTTACTAATTTCTTTCTTTTTAGAAATACTTCCAATCACTTCTCTCTTAAGTGCATGACATTTCAAAATTGTTTTTGTTGTTTCTTTTTGGGTCTTGAGAAAAGCTAAGACAAACAAAATCACAATCTACTAATCTACTAACTTGAACAGAATTAAGTTCTTTCAACAAATATTTATTGAATGCCTACCATGTGCACAGCAGTAATCAAAACCCTTAACGGCCCTTGATCTCATAGACATCCCATTCTCGTGGATTCCAAAATATTTAGCCTGGATTTAAATACAAGGATCAAAATATCTCTAAATCTCAGGCAATTACATGTAATTAATGAATGAACATATGTTTTTAAATACACCTTTTAGCATATCTGAACTCAAGGAACTCAATTAAAGTATGTGTTGTGAATACTCTCCAATTTTATTAGAATTGTGTTGTTTTTGTGGTCACAATATAATTCTTTGGATTAATAACTCATTCTTTAGCCATATTTCCACTAAGATCTTTACTCTTAAAGTCATTTTTTAATCTTATTTACTAAAATCTAGAATACACTTAAAAGTACTCCTTTGGTCAAATATTATAAATTCTAGGATGACTCACTTTTTCTCAAGGTTCCCATAGCATCCATATCATAATTAAGCATTTCTTTGTTGGTTTTTGTTAAATGAAGAGCAAAATACCATTTTGTTCTTTTTTTTTATTGTCAGCAAAACAAGCATTAGGTATTATTATCTTGTATAAATAAAGTTGAATAATTTATGTATATTTTAAATCCTCATTGCTACTATGTCTTTCCTTTGTAATATTTTTAGAATTCAAATTAAGTAGCTATTCTATAAGTTTTTTCTGAGTGGGTCATTTGTATATTGTGATACTTCTATTTCTATCTAATAAAAAACCTGGGGTGCCTGGGTGGCTCAGTGGGTTAAGCCTCTGCCTTCCTCTTAGGTCATGATCCCAGGGTCCTGGGATAGAGCCCCGCATTGGGCTCTCTGCTCAGCGGGAGCTCTCTCTTTCTGCCTGCCTCTCTGCCTAATTATGATCTCCGATTGTCAAATAAATAAATAAAATCTTAAAAAAAAAAAAACAACAACAAAAAAACCTGGCTCAATTTGGCTTAAACAACAAAAACCAATTTATTATTTCATAGAATGAAGAAGTTAAGAGAAAATAAGGTGGATTGCATGCTGCATGGTATGCGCTAGAAGGCTAGTTTGTACAAGCATACCCTGAATGTCCCTGTTAATCCTTACCCATCCTCCCTCTACACTCTCATCAGGCAGAATGTGGAGAAGAATGTGTTGTTCAGCATTTGATGTAGAGGCTCCAAGAGTGCCCAACCCAGAGCATGTCCCTTTTTAACAAAGAATGTCCAGATGCCAGGTCTTGATTTCCTTAGAACACTAGCTGTTCAAGGAGGGGAAGGGCTACAGATAGTTGCTAGGATAGTTACCATGCTATAAAAACATGCTGCATGTAGATTCCAGCAGCAGATGCTTTGTCATGTTGGCTGCTCCTGGACTCCTGTTTGTTAAGTTCCCCCAGTGAGCCTATGTATCAAACCCCGTCTCCAGTTCTTTCCTTTAGACTTACCAGACCATTATCCACACTTGGCTTAGAGTCTGCTGGGGTGCAGCAATACACTTAACATAGTAGGATCAGGAATCTGGGACCATTTTTCTGTTATTCTCTTCCTCTAGCTTGTCAGTTTTCTCTTCAGGGTGGTTTCCTCTAGGTCTCAGAGTAGCAATAGGGACAAGTTCCCTCATTTACCTATCAGATATGTGTGATTCTTCTTCAACAGAATAAAAGCCATTAGCTCCAGTATTATCAAGTCAACTCAGATCATATGCCTATCTTTTGACCAATAACAACTGACAGAGAAATTAGTGGCCTTTGACTGGATTAAAGAATTATTTTCTGGCAAAATGACTGCTATTACCATGATGGGTTTAGAAAAGTGGGACCACCATCCCTGGAACTAGAGATAGGCTGAGCAACTGGGAGGGAAGAAGGGGAGAAGATCATTGACACAGGTGAGATTTGTTGGAGAAAAATTATATTAGTTCTGTATTGCTGTGTAACAAAGTAGCCTAGATCTAGTGTTCTAAAACATACCCATTTATTATATCATAGTTTCTGAAGCTCATAACTTTGGGTAGGTAAGGCTGGGTTCTCTGCTCAGTTCTCAAAAGGTTGATATAAAGGTATTGGCAGGCTATATTCATATATGAAGTATAAAATCCTCTTTCAATATCACTCAGATTGTTGGAAGAATTTGTTTCCTTGTGATTATAGTACTGAAGTTTTTGTTTTTCTGTTAAGAGCTGAGAACTGCTCTCAGCAGCTAGAGGCTATCCACATTCCTTGCCATGTGGCATCCTCTATCAGCAAAGATTGCAACAGAAAATCTCCGTCACACTGAATTCCCCTAGGTTTCAAATCTCTTTCTTCTGGAATATTATAGTTCCTTTAAGGGCTCACCTGATTAGGAGAGGCCCACCAAGAATAATTTCCTTTTCTTAAGGTCAACTGTACCATATTAATATAACATAATCACATGGATTGTTTCACATCTTATTAATAAGTTCCACTCATACTCAAGGAGAAGAAATTATACAAGACATGTACATCAGGGGGCAGAAATCTTGGGGGCCATCTTGGAAGTCTGCTTACTACAAACATCTACTAGAAAACACATATGACAATTTTAGTCATGTTATGGATGTGCATCCTGAAGAAGAAGAAGACATAAGAGAAGAAATAATAAGAAGTAGAATGATTTTCTGATTTTTGAAATGGTGACTGGTTTTATTATTGTTTCCCAAAATGAAATTGGATAAAAATATGAAGAAGTAGAGGTTGTGGACAAAATTGTGAGTTTAATTTCAACTTAAATGGCTGAAATGCTTCAAAGACTTCAAATGTCTCATAATCTTGGGGAAAAAAAAAAATCATCTGTCTGCATCTACTTTTGGGGACTGGCTAACTTATATACTCTTTTTATCTCATTATTAAATCAATGATGTGGGAAAGCTCTAGAAAATGCCTTGAAATTTGATATATTGGATGAGAATGGACAAGATCTTGAGGAGATTCACTTTATATGGAAGTCCCAGTGAACTCTGTATTCCCTATCTCTTCTAGACACCCTCTACTATATGCCTTGTTATACAATGATTTAAATTGAACTCTTACGATCATGGACTAGAAGCTTCTACTAATAGAAGCTGAATGTATTTACTTCATGTTCACTCCACTCACACATACCTATACACACACACACACAATTACTCTCCCAGTTTCCAATCTACCTACCTGAATTATCCCTCCTGGGTTGACCTTCACTTTTTAGAATTTTTAGATCCCCAATCCTCAGGTCAACTTTCCTTATTGAGTCGCTGTTGAATTTTGGTCTCTGTTTTGAGTAGCAGGCATCTCATTTGATTTCAAATACCTGGTCTTCAAATGAAAGCAGAAATACAATTCCCTTGTGACCTTAAGATAAACCACATGTGTTCTTTTACAATATCCTTTCACATGCAGTTCTTTAGGATGAATGGACTTCTTTATAGGTACCTTTGGATGCATCATTCATTCCTACATGAACAAAAGTCATGACCAATTGGAGAATTTTATGTGTCCAGACTGCTTTAATATTGATTAGATACCATTAGTAGTGTAAATACAAAGAAAATTTTTAATTAGATTTAATTCTAAAATGTTGGCTCTCTGGGCTCTTAAGAACTATGGGATTTGGTGATTATAAAGTTGTCAGTGATTCTGAGAGTGGAATTTGAGTAATATACTGCTGGAAGAAGCCAGAAAGCAAAAAATTAAGGATAGACATTATTTCTAGTATGATCTTTGATAAAACAACTGGTTAATCTCTGATGATTTTGACCATCAATAGTTATTGGAATAAGAAAAATTAAGGTCTCTATTATATGTCAAAAGACACAAATAAATATAGGGTTAGTTGCTATAATCCATTTACTTGAAGGCCTTTGACATTCTAGTGGCATTACTCATTTATCCAATTCAAAAATCATGCAGTTAAGCATACTTACTTTCAATGGAACAATTTTTTTTTTTTAAGTACACTTAATTTTCTTCTTTTTAGCCTATGGTCTTACAAAATACTGATTAGAAACTCTACTTATATAATTTGATTTACATTTATTTTCTTAAATACTTCAGCTGCTTGGTAGATGATGTATTAATTTGAAAGTCTATTTCTTATACAGTTTTGTAAATTGTGGAGTCAAAAAAGATAGCTGGATTGATTCGAGTTGTTTTAGTATGTGAGGCTTGATGTTGACGTAGTCAACAATTTCCTTAGAAAGGACTTTTCCACGTGATTTTCTTTTAAATTTTTCCTAATTTTTGTTCACTTGCCAACTAGGCAGCCCACATAAGAAACTTGAAAAGAAAGTATGAGATACTGGACAAACTGATCTGACTTTATACAATATAGATGAATTTTCCATTTATAAAAAATTTTTTTTGGAATGTTATTAATCAATCAGTTCTCTGATTCTACCATTTAAATTATTGAATCATTTTAAGATTGTAGGCAGCCATAATAGGAATATGATGCTGAAGGATTTTCTTTAAACTTCAGAAGATGGAACAGACAAAATTTATTTTAGATTTTTAAATCTTAGGTTATTTAAATGGCCAGGCTAGGTTATAATCTGTTATTTCTGTGCTATTTTGAAGGTTATTGATAGTAAGCTTCTTAGAGTAGGTAAGGAAAGAGTTATAATCACATAAAAGATATCCAAAATGTGGTTTATTATAATGTCTTAGATTGGCCTCCCTGAAAGCAAGGCTTGAGAAGCAAATTTTTGTTCATGTGGTTTTAAAGGGAGAATGTGGGAAACAATATAGAGCAGGGAAAAAAAAATCTGAGTAAAATTTCAGAAACTAGCTTTGGGATGACCTATAGGATAGTATGAAACATAAATTCCATCATAGATTTAAAGCAATAAGTACTTTTTGTACCCCAGGCCAATCAGTGATAAGCTGAGATATAGAGAAGAGGAAGCACACAGCCCCCCAGGAAACTGAGGTCTATTTCCATACTATGGGCTTCTTCCTTCTCCATACAAAAAGGATGACCAGAGACCACAGCAGACAATGTTCACTGGAAAGATTCCCTTTTACCCTCTTTCTGGACTATCAATGAGTGTGGCAATAAGCCAATCAGGCAGCTCACTTATAGCCTATATCCACATAGAAGACATATCTCTCAACTAGACATGTTTTTTCTTCGCCCCCTCTATTAGTTAATCTTAGGGAACCCTTCCATGAGGCCAATGGTCTGAGTTGAGGGAGAGATATTTATGCAATAGAAGGGAACAAAGAGGTCTGTGAGACCCCCATCTCTGTATAGCTTATTTGTGTCTTCTAAAACTATTCAGTTTCATCTCAGAATTTTCACTTTGGATTTAGGGCTGATAGCTACTGGACCCTGGTATGTATAATAGTATTTAGTTCACTCAGAACAGTTTTGGTTTCATAGCTACTTGGTAGCTCATTGTAAAGCATTCCATATATATCAGAGTTCTGTAGCATATTAGCAACTTTTTTTTTAATAGTCGATAGTTCTCTGATAAAGACATCATTACCATACTCTAGAGATTGAGTTCTACACTGTGACTTTCCTACTGAGAAGGCATCCTGTCATTCTCCAACAGAGACACCTCTAATACCATAGGATCTATCAAGTCACATGTCTTATTTGTATAGCAGTTTGGACCTACTTAGTTCTATTTCTTGTTTGGGGTGTCACTTAACAGTTGCACACATACACATTATCTAACAAATGTACTTGAGTGGTGGTTTCAAGCACAGAATATATTACCTTTTCTTAATGGTAGAAGTTGCAAAGTTCAATACAGTAATTTTTACATTTCTAGCATGGTCCAGAGCACTAGACCCAAAAATCTTTGCTAATGTCATTGGTCCTAAAATTGTGTAGGTTCATTCCCATTCAGTGGAGACTATGTCTTATGAAGGAATCCAGAAAACTTAACACTTCTTTGTTCATCAGAATTGATTTGTACTATATCATAAAATGAACCAATGGGATCTGATTTTTAGAATATACTAATGGCCAAGTCCCTTCTGATTTTATTATGACAGAGGAAGGAGAATTAATATATACTTGGGATATATTCTATGTTACTTCCAAATATAAACCTTTAAATATGCATATAGATCTAGAAATAAATATAAAAGGCTAGTAGGTGAGGTTGTGGACCCAATGTACCCAAAGTAAGATGGACCTTGGCCAGAATTCCATTTCTTATCTCTTTTAGTTTCCTATTGCTGCTGTAAATAGTTACCATGAACTCAGTGGCTTAAAAAAAACCCTAAAAATTAAAAAAAAAATTATCATACACTTACAGAGGTCAGTAGTCCATAATAAGTTTCACTAGACTAAAATCAAAGTGTTAAGAGGACTAGTTCCTTCTGGAGGCCCTAAGGCAGAATCTGCTTCTTTGCCTTTTTAAGCCTCTGGTGGCCATCTTGTTCATGATTGCTTTCTTCATCTTCAAAGTGAATCAGTCTAATCATTTAACTTGCCTCTAAAAATGCATTTTTCTGAGTCTTCTCCCTAGTTCCCAATAGGTCAGGCCCCCTGCCTGCCATTTGAGCCCAGATGTGATTTACTATAAGTATGCCAAATTAGTATTTCGCTTTGAGTGTGTTAGGTGCAACTTTTATACACCTATCTCAAGACTCAGAATCTCATATCTTTCCTATTAGTGTCTTGATTTAGCATAGGAGGTTTGCTCAAGATGGAAATTCTGTGTTCTCTGCAGCTTTGGCACACTTAGAATTAAGTTCTGTGCTTGATCTTAGCCATGTCTGACCTTCAGAGGCTGGAGATAAGGGATTAAGTATTATCAAGGAGGACCTCTAACTTACACATGTTGTTTTAAATTGTTAATTAACAGATTTGAACTACATTTTTTTTTCTTTTAAAAGCATCAGTGGTGCTCACCAACAGCCATTCAATGTCAAGTCCTTCTAGTTATTTTTCTAAAACTTCTCAAAGATGCCAGATACAGCACCAACTAGTGCTTTCTTCCACCTGTATCTTATCCCAGTTTATCAGAATTGGAAATTTTAGCAACCTCAACTGGTACAACATGCCAGAGACCACCAATATGTACCTACTACAAGTAATAGAGTCTTCTTTATTATCCAGGTGGTAAATAATCTGACTGAAGAAACCACTTCTTAAAGTCTGTTTCCTAGAACAACTTCTAATACCGCCTACTTTAGGTTGAGTTTTCTAAAAGCAGAGCCCAGGATGGGAGATGATCTCAAAACGAATAATGAGGGAATTCCCTCAGACAAAGAGTAATCAGAGAATTAAGATAGAGTAGAAAAGTTAACCCAAATCCCAATCTTTTTAGTAAATGGTGCTGGAGAAACTGGACAGTTATATGCATAAAAATGAAACTGGACCACTTTCTTACAGGAGTCACAAAAATAAGCACAAAATGGATTAAAGACCTAAGTGTGAGACTGGAAGCCATGAAAGTGTTAAAAAAGACATAGGGAGTAAATTTTTGACACTGGCCTTAGGAACGTTTTTCTAGAGAAGTCTCCTCAGGCAAGGAAAACAAAAGCAAACATAAACTATTGAGACTACATCAAAATAAAAAGCTTTTGCACAGCAAAGGAAACCATCAACAAAATGAAAAAGCTAACTCCTAAATGGGAGAAGATATTTGCAAATGATAGATCTAACAGCTGAACACCGGGGGGGGGGGGGGGAATCAATCCTGAAATAATGCAATTGAAACATTAACAGAAGACAGAAATAGACCTTTTTCCCCAAGAAGACTTATAGATGGTTCATAAACACATGAAAATATGTTCAACATCACTAATCATCAGGGAAATGCAAAAAAATCCGCAATGAGATATCACATAGTACACCTGCCAAATCAAGTAGAATCAAAAGGATAAGAAATAGGTGTTGGTAAGAATGTGTAGAAAAAGGAACCATAGTGCATTGCTGGTGGAAATGTAAATTAGTACAACCACTGTGGAAAACAAGATGGAGGTTCTTCAAAAAATGAAAAAAAAGAAATATCTTATGAGCCAGTAATTCTACTACTGGGTATTTACTGAAAGATAATGAAAACATTATTTCAAAAAGATATATGTTCTCCTATGTTTGTTGAAGCATTATTTACAACAGCCAAGACATGAAAAACAACCTAAGTGCCCATTGATAGATGAAATTATAAAAGGATAAAGATGTGACTGATATGTATATATATATATGTGTGTGTGTATACATATATGTATACACACACACACACAGGAATATATACATTATGTACATAATGGAGTATTACTCCACCATAAAAATTGTGCTATCTTGCCATTTGCATTGACATGGATGCACCTAGAGGGCATCATGCTAAGTGAAATAAGTCAGAGAAAGACAAATACCATATTATTTCACTTAAAAGGAATCTAAAGAACAAAACAAGTGAAAACAAACAAACATAAAATTTAGACACAGACCCATAATACAGAGAACAAACTGATGGTTGCCAGAGGGGAGCGGGGTGGGGGTGATGGGCAAGATGTGTAAACGGAAGTGGGAGGTATAGGTTTCCAATCACAAAATGAATAAGGCACAGGAATAAAAGGTAAAGCATAGGAAATACCGTTAATGGTATTGTAATGGCATTTTATGGTGACAAATCATAGCTACACTTGTGATAAGCACAGCATAGAGTAAAATTGTTGAATGACTAAGTTGTACACTTGAAATTACTATAACAATGTGTGTCAACTATACATCAATAAAAAATAAGTTTTTTAAAAAACACAACAAATAAGGAAGCAAACAAAAACCAGGATCGTGATGAATAAAAATGTACACTGAAAAAAAGGAATCATGTCTTTCAAAGAAATAAAGAGAAAAAGAACAGTTAAAAAATAAATGACCTAAATTTTTGCTTTAGCTAAAGAACCAGCTAAAGTCTGATACAGAAGCAAGTTCTGGAGCACAAACTATATCAGAGAGTTAGTCAACTTCGAAATAAGGATACCAGTTTTGTACCTTCTTACCAGTCAGCCACTGGCCAAGTTGATTGGGGAAGGGGTGAGGAAAGGAGAAACAAGCCCCCAGAGGAAATGGCTTCAGTTTGGCTGAGGCTGTAGCTGAGAGCCATTACTCATCAACAGTCGCAGCTGCTGAAAAAAAGATTGGGGTTGGGAAGTAGCAACATCAAATCTCTACACAATATTTCATATTCATAAATTAATCTTTACTTTGATTTTCTTAGATCTGTAGATATCTACATATCTACATATCATTCTTAAATATGTAGAACTACATAGTGACTGGGAATTTAATTTAAATTCATGTGAACAAAAGACATCCTATATAATCTGTTTGGTTTCCATTGTTCAGATAGCATATCCACACTATAAATTACTCAGATGATTGTCAATCCTTACTTCACTTTGGGCTATGAAATCCTATACATAAACAAAGACAACCACATTTCCCTGGATGGAAGAAATACTGTCAAATCAGATCAACTACCTTTAAGGTAACAGAAACCACACAGATTAAATGAAAACATGATTTCATTACTCATCACACTTGGAAAAAGTGGCTGAAATCATTTGGTTGGTCTTGCAAGGACATTTGAACCACCTAATTTTTAGCTTTTCTTCTAAAACTGATGTCATGCGGAAAATCAATCCCAGTCAGGTAGAGACTAATATACTAGAACTGAAAGGTGGCTTTTATCAATTTAAACAGATAAATTGATTCATTCAAGCAAGAAAAGAAAGCGAATTTGAGCCCAAGTTATCTAACCTGGATGATCCACATAACAGGCTCATAGCCACATCTTTATGTCACACAATGTTATATGAATATATGACGTATATATAACATTGTAATTTTCCACAGACCTAAGAAAATGTTTTGTTTTGCTTCCCCACCCCAAATTGAAATTTTGTCTAGAATTTCCAGAGAACAAATAAAAATATTTCTCTAAGGAAATATCTATATGGCATCTTAGACTACTTTTAAATATAAAGGTTTTGCCTTGGAGTAAAAATACTTTTTATAAATTGCCTAACTCTGCTTCAAACACTTAGGCTTCATCTACTTTGCACAACAACACATTAACATAGATCTCTGAGAGAAGAAATATTTTTATGGGAAACTTACTATCTAAGTGTTATGGAATGAAGGGTGCCCCAACTCCTGACCCCTAAGTCCACACATTGAAGCCAAAAACTATTTGGACACGGGATTTTGGGAAGTGATTAAGGTTAAATAGTTTATAAGGGTGGGGCTCTGATCAAATATGAGCAATATCCTTTCAAGAAAAGGAAGAGACACCCGAGATCTGTGTCTTTCTGTGTGTACAAAGGAAAGACCATGTGAAGGCATAGTGAGAAAAAAGTTGTCTGGAAGCCAGGAAGAGAGTTCTCACCAGGAACTGTATTTTCCCATCTCGATCTTGGACTTCTAGCCTCCAGAACTATGAGAAAATAGATTTCTGTTGTTTAAGTCACCTAGTCTGTGGTATTATTTGGTTGGCAACACAAGTAGACAGATTTGGTGACCGTACCCAAACTTCCCAATGACTCATTTACACTTAGTATATATTAGATCACTTTCTTTTTCAGACTTGCTACATATGGGTTAAAAAATAACCATTTCAGAATAAAAATAGTGATTGAGCTATATTTAGTGACACCATGTAGACACCAATAGTGACAGCTAATTTATTGATTTTGGTATGGAAAATATTCTTCTGTAATTATTGATAAACTACTTTGTAGGTCAAACTAACTCCCCATGTAGATTTCTCTTGTTCTTTCTCTCTTTCAAGATAAAATATTTTGGAGGGCGCCTGGTGACTCAGTGGGTTAAAGCCTCTGCCTTCCCCTCAGGTCATGATCCCAGGGTCCTGGGATTAAGCCCCCGCATCAGGCTCTCTGCTCAGCAGGGAGCCTGCTTCCTCCTCTCTCTCTCTCTGCCTGCCTCTCTGCCTACTTGTGATCTCTGTCAAATAAATGAATAAAATCTTTTAAAAAAAGATAAAATATTTTGCATTTAAAATATGCAAATTATTTTTACTAAATATTTTTTATTTATCATTCCGCTCATCATAGGAGTGAGGAATTTGGCAATGTTACATATTACAAATTACAAAATTGCAAATTTCCTTCATCATGCCAAGACCCAGTTATTAAACTTTTACCAGAACATCTCTAATTAATATGTATTCAAAACTAACCAAGAAGCCATAAGGAAGTACAAACAAGTATATGATATGGCTTTTAATTATGAGATTTCAACTTAGAAAATAAAATAAAACTCATATGCTTGACAAGGGTATTACAAAATGAACTTCTATTTCTGACCTTAATTTTTTCTGTTTTACTTGGAAGTGCCAAAATTTTACAAATCAAATGTATCATCTTCCATTTCAACAAACAATGTGTTCCAATTTCTCCAAATCTTTGTCAACACTTGTTATTATGTGTCTTTTTATTATTATCATTAAAGCCATCTTAGGGGTGTGAAGTGGTATTTCATTGTGGTTTTGATTTGCATTTACCTAATAACTTGTGATGTTGAGCATATTTTCATGTGCTAAATGTTTATTCAAATGCATTGCCCATTTTTAACTGGGTTGTCTTTTTATTAAATTGTAAGGGTTCTCTATATATTCTGTAAACTAACCCATTATCAAATTTGATTTGAAAATATTCTTCCATTCTGTGGGTTTTCTTTTCATTTTTATAGCATCTTTTGAAGCATACTAGTTTATAATTTTGATGAAATATGTTTATTATTATTATTATTGTTAAGGGTTCACATTCCATTTTTCTGAACGTGGATTTCTAGTCATCTCAGAAAAAATTGTTGAAAAAGCTATTGTTCCTTACTGAATTATCTTGGTACCCTTATTGAAAAATAGTTGACCATAAATGTAAATCCAGGAACAGAGTGGAATTCCATTTACTTAGGTTTCTTTAATTTTTTTCAATAGTATTTTATAGTTTTCAGCGTACAAGTCTTGCACTTTTTTATTTTTTAATTTAAATTCAACTAGCCAACATATAATACATCATTTGTTTTTGACATAATGATCAATGAATGATTCATTAGTTGTGTATAAGACCCAGTGCTCATCACAATCACAAGCCCTCCTTAATGCCCATCATGCAGTTATCCCATGCCCCCACCCACCTCCCTTTCCACAACACTCATAAATTAAATCTTAAGCACTTTTTTCTTTTTGATGCTATTGTAAATGGAATTATTTTCTTAATTTCATTTTCAGATTGTTTATTGCTAATGTGTTGAAATATAACTTATTTTTATAATGATTTTGAATCATATTGACAAACTTTGTTGTTGATCTAATTTGTAGTCTCTAAGGATTTTCTTTATTTAACATCATGTCATCTATAATAGGTATGGTTTTATTTCTTCCTTTCTATGTGGATGCCTTTCAATTCATTTTCTTGGTTAATTGCCTTGGCTAGAACCTCCAGTTTAATGTTAAATACATGTACTGAGAGTGGACATTGTTCTCTTATTCCTGATCTTATGAAGAAACTGTATAGTCTTTCATTAAGTATAATGTCAGTGCTAGATTTTTTTTTGTTTCTTCTTTTCATAGGATTGAATAAGTTCCATGTACTTTTAGTTTGATGATTATTTTTATGATGAAAGGATTTGGAATTTTGCACTTTTTTTTTCTGTGATGACTGAAATAATAGTATGTTTTACTGTAACTTATTCTATGTATGTGTTTTGCCACAATGACTTATTTTCTTATTGAAATAACCTTGCACTATTATAATAAATCCTACATAGCTATGTTTTTTTAAAATTAAATTAAAATGTTCAGTTTTCCAAAATTCATTGTTTATGCACCATACCCAGTGATCCATGCAATATGTGCCCTCCATACTTAGCTCTGGTTATACTACTTTTTATATACGGCTGGATTCAGTTTGCTATTGTTTTGTTTAGGATTTTTGTGCTTATTCTCCTTAAGAAAATTTTTCTGTACATCTTTTTTTTTTTTCCTTAAGATGGTTTTATATGGATTTAGTATAAAGGCAACACTGGTCTTATACAATGTATTAAGAAGAATTTCTTCCTCTTCTGCTTTCTGAAAGTGTTTGTAAAGATTTATATTAATTCCCCTTTAAACATTTCAAAGAATTTGCCCAACTAGTCTTTGAGCCTGGGCTTCCTTCATGTTCGTTTATTTATTAATTTATTTTTAGTTACTTGTTCAATATTTTACTTCTTTACTTTACTTTTATGTTTATTCATTCCCTATTTCTTCTTGAATCACATCCTGTAATTTGTGTCTTTGGAAGAATTTGTCCATTTCATATAGGGTATCTATGTCCTTGCCATACTACTGTTCATGGTACAAACTTATATCTCTTTTTATTTCTTTAAGGTCAGTAGTAATGAATTGTCTTTCATTTCTGATAGTGGAAATTTTAAAACCTCTCTCTCTCTCTTTTTTTCTTTTTCTTTCTTTCTTTCTTTCTTTTTTTTTTTTTTTTGCTTAAATCATTTTTTTTCAAAGAGCCAATTTCTGTGTTTAATTTTTTTAAATTTTTCTAGTCTTTTAAATTTATTTTCTAATATTTATTATTTCCTTTATTCTGCTGATTTGCATTGATTTTACTCTTCTTTTTATAGTTTCTTAATGTGATAGCTTAGGTCATTGATTTGAGATTTTTTTTTTCCAATACAGGTTTATTTTTAGGTATAAATTTTCCTCGAAGCACCATTCTAACTATATTCCTTAAGTTTTATATACTGTGTTTCTTTTTTTTACTCATTTTGAAGAGTAATACAAATTCCATTGCAATTTGTTCTTTGATTAATTGATTATTTAAGAAAAAGTATTTAATTTCCATATATTTATAAACTCCCCAAATTTCTTTGTTATTTTTAATTCCCTTCCATTGGCATCATAGAACATACTTTGTATGATCACAATCCTTTTTAATTTAGTAAGGCTTGTTTTATAGCTTAATATATTATCAGTCCTGGAGAATATCCATGCACACTTGAGAAGAATGTATATTCTGCTATTCTTGGTTGGAGTGTTCTCTTGAACTTAGGTCTAGTTGTTATATAGTGTTTTTCAAATCTTCTATTCCCATGTTGATCTTTTTCCTAGTTGTTTTATCCATGACTGAAAGTGGTGTATTGAAGTTTTGTACTATTATATTGAACTGGTTTTCTTCCTATAAATTCTCTCAGTTTTTTACTTCATAATTTGGGGGCTCTGTTTATAGGTTTATACAAGTATATCTTGTTTAACTGTGCTTTGCTTTATTATACTTAGCAGATACTGCATTTTTTTAGAAACTGCAGGGTTTTGGCAACTTTTGTTGAACAAGTCTATCAGTGCATTTTTCCAACAGCATTCTCTCATTTCATGTCTTTGTGTCACATTTGGTAATTCCTGCAATTTAAAAAAATATCATTGTTATTATATTTGTTATGATGATTAGTGATCTTAGATGTTATTATTACTGGTCTGGGGTGCCACAAACCACATCCATATAAGATGGTAAATTTAATCATTAAATGTGTGTGTTCTCACTGCTCCACTGGCTATTCCCCATCTCTCTTCCTCTTCTTAGACCTTCCTATTCCCTGACACACAACAATATTGAAATTAGGCCAATCAATAACACTACAATGGCCTCTAACTGTTAAAGGGAAAGGAAGAATCACAAATATTCACTTTACATCAGAAGCTAGATATGATTAAGCTTAGTAAAGGAGGAATGTAAAAAACTGAGACAGGGTGAAAGCCAGGCTTCTTGTGCCAGTTACCCAAATTGTGAATACAAAGAAAAAGTTCTTAAAGGAAATTAAAAGTGCTACTCCAGTGAACACATGAATAATAAGAAAGTAAAACAACCTTAACTGCTAATACGGAGAGTCTTAGTGTTCTGGATTAGAAGATCAAACCAACCACAACATTCCTTAAAGTCAAAGCCTAACCCAGAGCATGTTCTGTCATCCCTATGAAGGCTGAGAGAGCTGAGCAAGCTGCAGAAGAAAAGTTGGAAGTTAACAGTGGCTGGTCATGTGGTTTAAGGAAAGAAGCTGTCTCCATAGTATAGAAGTGCAAGGTGAAGTAGCTTGTACTGAAGTAGAAGCTACAGCAGGTTCTCCAGATCTACCTAAGGTAATTAATGAAGGTAGCTATACTAAACAACAGATTTTCAGCACAGATAAAACAATCTATTGGAAGAAGATTCCAACAAGGGCTTTCATAGCTAGAGAGAAGTAAAGGCTGGCTTCAAAGCTTCAAAGAACAGGCTGATTCTCTTGTTAGGGGCTCATGCGACTTTAAGTTGAAGCTTATGCTTATTATAAAGCTGGATGACAGCACATCTGTTTACAGCATAGTTTACTCAGTATCTTAAGCCCACTGTTGACACCTACTGCACAAGAAAAAAAAAATCCTTCAAAATATGACTGTTCATCAAGAATGCACCCAGTTACCTAAGAACTCTGATTGAAGTGTATAATGAGATTAACGTTGTTTTCATGCCTGCTAAGAAAACATCCATTCTGCAGCCCATGGATCAAGGAGTTATTTTGACTCTCAAGTTTTATTATTTAAAAAATACACTTTAAAAGCTTTAGCTGCCATAAATAGTGATTCCTTTGATGAATCCAGGCAAAGTAAATTGAAAGCCTTCTGAGAATAATTCACCATTCTAGATGCCATTGAGAACATTCGCAGTTCATGAAAAGAGATCAGAACATCAACATTAATAGGCATTTGAAAGAAGTTAATCCCAACCTTCATGGATGAATTTAGGGGTCTCAAGACTTCAGTGAAGGAAATAACTACAGATGTGATGGAAATAACAGAAGTAGAAGTGGAGCCTAAAGATGTGTCTGAAATGCTGTGATCTCATGATAAAACTAGAATGGTTAAGGAGCTGCTTCTCATGGATGAGCAAAGAAAGCGATTTCTTAAGAAGGGATCTACCCCTGGTGAAGATGCTGTGAAGATTGCTGAAATGACAGCAGAGGCTTCAGAACATTACATAAACTTAGTTGATAAAGCAGCAGCTGTTTTTGAGAGGATTAACTCCAATTTTTGAAAGAGGTTCTACATATGAAACAGCATGTTAAACAGAATCACATGCTACAGAGAAATTGTTCAGAAAAGGAAGGGTCCAATTGATGCAACAAACTCCATTATTGTTTTATTTTAAAACATGGCTACAGCTACTTCAACTTCAGCAACCACAAACCTGATCAGTAAGTGCCATTAAGATTGAGGCAAGACCCTCCAGAAACTAAAAGAGTATGACTTGTTAAAATCTCAGATGACTGTTAACATTTTTAGCAATCTTTTTAAACTAAGGTATGTACATTGTTTTTTAGATATAAAGTTACTGCACACTTAAGAGACTTATAGGGTACACATAACTTTTATATGCCCTGGGAAACAAAAAATTAATTTGACTTGTTTCATTGCAATATTTACTTAATGCAGTGGTCTGGAACTTAACCTGCAATATACCTGAAGTATGCCTGTATACATTTATAATTCTTGTGTCTTCTGGGTGGTTTAACTCTTTTATTGTTATAAAATGTTATACTTTGTCTCTAGCAACATTTTTTTTTGTCCTGAGATCTACTTTGTCTGATATTAATATAGCCACTCTCTTTTGCTACTGTGTGCATTATCTGCTTTAAACCATCCTTTCACTTTCAACTTATTTGTATCTTTTGAGTTATTTGTACCACAGAATATAAAATGCGCCTCTTATAGACAACACATAGTTGGATCATAGATTTTTAATCCATTCTGCTCATTTCTTTTTATTAGTATGTCACACCCATTTACATTTAGTGTAGTTGACAATAAGGTTGGATTTACATATACCATTTTGCTATACGTTTTATATATGACTGTGTCTTTTTAATTCCCCAATTTCTCCACTACTATCTTATTTTGTATTAAAAAGATATTTTCTCATCTACCACTTTAGTTCACTTGTCATTTCTTTTACTATATGTTTTTGAGTTATTTTCTTGTTCTTGCCCTGGTATTTTCGAAGAGGTTTACTTAGTAAATAAACCAATCTAGTTTGGATTAATACCAACTTAATTTCAATATTATCTAAAAACTTTGCTTCTAGATAGCACCATCCCCCATCCTTTCTCATTTGTGCTACTATCATAAAAATTATATATTTATACATTACATACATATCAGCACAGGTTTACATTTATTATTTTGTAGTTGTCTTTTAAATCAGATAGGGGGAAATAGTTACAAAGAATACACGCATTAATACTACCTTATATGTTTTGTTATGTAGTGACTTTTACTAGTGGTCTTCAGTTCTTCATATTGATTTGAGATGATGTCTAGTGTTCTCTCATTTAGGTCTGAAAGACTCTCTTTGATATTTATTATAGGAAACATCTTCTAGGGACATTATTGTTTGTCTGGGTTATTTCTTAATTTCTCCATTCTTGAAGGAAAGTTTTACTGAATGGAGAATTCATGGTTGGGAGTCTTTTTATTTTTTTCCACCACTCTATGACATCTTATTGATTTCTGACATCTTTGGGATTCTTATAAGAAATTAACTGTTCATCTTATTGAGGATCCCTTATATGTGATGAGTCCTTTGTCTTTTACTGTTTTCAAGAGTCTTTATGTCTTCCAACAGTTATACAGTGAAGTCTACATGTGGATTTTTTTCAATTTATCTTACTTGGAATTTATTGAGCTTGACTGTTTCTCATATTTCATAAAAATTTGGCCATTTTGTCCTGAAGATATTATTTCTGTCTCTTTATCTCTTTTCTTTCCTTCTAGTACTTTCTTTATGCATATGTCTGTATGCTTGATGGTAACCCACAAGTCTCTTAGGGTCTCTTCATTTTTCTTTTGTTCTGTTTACTTTGTGTTTCTCAGACTGGATGTTCTCAATTGATCTGTCTTAAATTTCAATGATTCTTTATTCTGATAACTCAAATATACTATTAAACAGCCTAGTAATTTTTAAATTTCAGCTATGGTGTGTTTCAACCTCAAAATTTCTATGTGGCTCTTTTTCATAATTTCCATATCTTTATTGATATTTTCTAGTTGGTGAGAATTTCTGAAACTTTTCTTTAGTTTTTTAGACCAGGTTTCCTATTTGAACTTATTTAAAATAGCTGATTTAATGGTTTTGTCTAGTAAGTTCAAAATATGGGCTTTCACAGGGACAGTTTCTATTTCCATTTTTCCCCCCTGAGCCATATCTTCTTATTTTTTGTATATCTCATTTTGTTAAATATTAGGTATTTAAACAATATAGTGTTTCAAATCTGTAAATTAGATCTCCTATCTCTGGCATTTGTTGTTGCTACTTGTTGTTGCTCCTATGGTTGTTTTTGCTTTTTGTTTTAGTGACTTCCCTGAACTAATTCTGAAAAATCTATTATTTGTTGTATGTGGCCATTGAAGTATCTTCTTTGATAGTTAGTGTTCAGCTAATCATTGGATAGAGCTTTTCTTAATGGCTGGAAATCAGTAAGTCTCCAAACCATTGCCAAAGGGCTGTGTGTATGTGCTGCGGTATACCTTCAATGTTCGGGCAGATAGTTTACATTTCCTTATCCTTTAACTCTTGTTTGTGCAGAGGATTAAGTTTAGGTAAAGGCCTTCTCGTCTTTCCTGAGCACTTGCATAGCCCTAGATAGGACAGTGCTACACATGTGAGTGAGCTCTAGTTCCCCAAGAATATGTTAGGGCCATTCAAAGCTTCAAATGGACATTACATTTTTCACTTTCCTTTTAAGTGCTTTTGGTCACTTCTTTTTTGCCCCAACTATTTTTATAGTCTCAGGGAATTATGATTTAAACAGTTGCTGTTGATTATTTTTGGCAATCCCCCTCACCCCATGGGGAAAAGCTATTTGCACTGAGTTAGCTTTGAGTTAAGTCAAATAAAGACTAGCTCTGCAAATGGAGGTTTCCATGGAATTGCCAGACAGATAAAGTAATGATAATTTTCCGAAAATGATGTTTTTGAGAGTTCTAATACAATGTATTTTCTCTAGTGAGCAGCTAAACTGCTGCTTTTCATCAAAATAGTAGGGCTGTTAGTTTTTGAGGCTACCGTTGAGCTAAGAAGAACAGAATAGGAACACGGCAAGTTAATACACAACCAAGGTCACTGTTTTTACTAAGATGCAGTCTTTTTTTCTTGGATAGCTCTATGGATTGTTGCTACTCTTTGGGTAACATCAAGAATACTGAAAATTTAATTTTTACAATTTTTTTTTTGTCAGTGTTGTTTTTCTGGAGGAACAGATTTTCATAGGTCTTTGATCCTCCATTCCCACTGATGTTCCATTATTCTTTTCTACATCCTAACAGTGATGGTATTTGGGTAATTTAAAATTTTTGGTTATTGTGAATAATATTGCTGTGTTCATGCTATTCTGCACATATATGCATGCTTTCTCAAGTCACAATGCTAGATTTCTAATGTTTTCAATTTCAGTTTTCCTCTTCTTTCAGGCATGAGAGTACTATAGAAGAATGTTAAATTTTATTGACTTTGAAACCAGGTGGGGCCATAGGACAGTTCTGAACCAAGAGATTGTAAGCACAGTCAATATGATTTTTAAACTGAACTCTGTAGTCAGGGAAATTATCTCCCCTCTTGTCACTATTATGGAAGAACACTTCTGTTTTGAAGTCAGAGCTAAAGATCATTACTTCCTGAATTAATAAGTCACTACATGAAGGATATTAGCTCAAGAGGTCCTTTGTATTTTCATTAATTTAAAAATAATTTTATCAATTTCTTCATAAAAGCCTGATGAAAGTTTGAGTAAAATATATTTGTTTGAGAGAAAGCTGAGCTCATAACAATACTGATTCCATACCTAAATATGTAATATATCTCTATTCATTTAGTTCTTTAAATTATTTCAAAAATATTATGTAATGTTCAGTACACAGGTCTTGTATATCTTTCCTTAAATTGATTTCTTAGAATTTTTATACTATTTTAAATGATAGCTTTTATACTTTTATTTTCTAATCACTTGCTGCTAGTATATAGAAATATAATCAATTTCTTCTATTTTTTTATCTTGCAATATTGTACTTACTAGTTTTATTTATTTTTTTTGAAAATTTTTTTTTAAGATTTTATTTATTTATTTGACAGACAGAAAACACAAGTAGGCAGAGAGGCAGGCAGAGAGAGAGAGCGAGAGAGAAGCAGGCTCTGCACTGAGCAGAGAGCCCGTTGCGGGGCTCAATCCCAGGACCCTGGGATCATGACCTGAGGGGAAGGCAGAGGCTTTAACCCACTGAGCCACCCAGGCACCCCTGTACTTACTAGTTTTACTAGTTGCTTTTAGACTGCTTTGGATTTTTTAAATTTATAATCATGTCATCTCTTGATAAAGACATTTTACTTCCTCTACAATATTTATGGATCTTATTTATTTTCTTCTTCTAGTTTTCTGGCTAAATCTCCAGTACATTGCCAAATACTAGAAATTTAATCTTTGCCATATTCCCTATCTTAGTGGGAAGTTTTCAATTTTTTACCATTTATTCTAATGTTGGATTTTTTTCATAGCTGTTCTTTACCAGATTGAGGAAGTACCCTTCTCTTCATAGCTTGTTGAGAGTTTACTGTGTGTGTGTGTGTGTGTGTGTGTGTGCGCGCGCTAAATGTAGTCAAATACTTTTTCAGCATCTATTAATGTGGTATATTATTTTCCTGCTTTATAATGTGCTGTATCATTGGTAAATTTCTAATGCATTCTCATGCTACATCTCAATTGCTCATGATGCATTTTCCTAAGTATACATCACTGAACTCAATTTGCTGACACCATTTCTGCATCCTGTTAAACAGGTAATACTCATTTGTGTACTTCATTTGTTGTGAGATAATGACCAGAACTCAGTATCAGAGCTATGAAAAACCCCAAAATAGATTGAGAGCTATTATTTCTTCCTTAATTTTCTTAGAGACTTGATGTAAGACTAGTATTATTGATAGTGTTCCTTAAATATTGGACATAATGCATCAGTGAAGGAATCAATGCCTAAAGCTTTCTCAGTGGAAAGGTTTTTTTTTTTCCTTTCTCCTTTTTTTTGGTTTTGTTGTTGTTGTGTATATGTATGTGTGTTTCCTGTGTATATAAATTTTCTGCATGTATAAAATTACCACACACATAAACATTTCTTCATTCCATTAGTTGTTTACATAAATCTAGATCAGTAGTAATTTTCTCTCAGCATATTAAAGATAGAAGTCCATTAGATCATCATTTTATTATTTGTATTTATAAGCCAACTATCAGTGTAAAGGTTACTAATTTAAAAGTAGTAAGATTTTTTTTTCCTCTGACTCCTTTAAACCAATCAAATAAAAAATCTTTCTCTATATTTTTGTATCCTACATGAGATCACATGACAATTGCTATTTATCTATGTACATCATTAGCAGTTTACATTTTAAAACTTCATCCAAAAATCTTTTTTAAGGAATTATGAAGTTGTTCTCTTGAAGAACTTTAATTTACAACCAGCTTGATCCACAAGGTGAAACAGAGTCCCTGTTTGAGTTTCCTAGAACTTCTTTGAAAAATCATTTGTGTATTTCATTTGTTGTAGGAAAATCACCAGAATATAGCATCAGAGGTATGCAAGCCCCGCTAAGTGCATTGAGAGCTATTCTGTCTTCCTTAATTTTCTGAAATACTTGATATTGGACATAATGTACCAGTGAAGCTATCAAGGCCTGGAAGTCTGGAGATTCCTGAACTTCTTTGGGGATTAATAACTTTATCCTTTTGGAAAATTACCAGCCATCGTTCACTTACACATTTTCTCTTTTACATTTTTTTTCCTTTTTATGAAATTCTGGTTAAACATATGTTGACCTTCTAATTCTAGATTTCTTATATGTTTCAATAAATAGAATAATAATCATTCAGAGATGCCCATATTCCTAAGCCCCAGACCTGTGAATATGTTACCTTTCATGGCAAAAGAGACTTTGTGAATCTTATTAAGGCTAAGGTCCTAAGAGGGGAAGGTCCTGGATTATCAAAGTGATTTCAATATAAATATATGAGTACTTACAAGTGAGAGGTCACAAAATAAAAAAGTAGTTCCAAAAAATTCAACTTGAGAAGGACTTACCCCACAGTTGCTGGCTTTGAGATATAGAAAGGGGAATGTGAGCCAAGAGATATGGCAGCCTCTAGCAGATATGTATGACCCTTAGACTGCAGCCAACAAGAATAGAGGGATGTCAGTCCTGTAACAGAAGCACTGAATTTTTCCAAAATCCAAGATGAACAGGAAACAGATTTTCCTTTACAACCTCCAGAAATAAATGGAGCCTCCCTATACCTTAATTTTAATCCAGTAACCCCTGCACTGGACTTCCAAACAACAGAGCTGAAAAGTAATGATTTGTGTTGTGTAAACTGCTAAATTGTGGTAATTTGTTATGGCAGAAAACAACAACAATATATGTGTTAATAGTTATTTCTTATTTTCTAAATCATTACCTTTATATGCTCTATTGGTGATACTTTCATCCCGATTTATCTACCAGTTCATGAATTCTCTTTTTGGCTCTATCTATATACTTGCTAAAGCTATTTATAATGTTTTGTTATTATTATGACTTTTTACCCTAGAAGTTTGGTTTGACTTTATTCAAATCTGATTTTGGCTTTCTGGTAAAAGTTTACAATTATTTTATATTTATTACTTGTAACATAGCTTGCAAGCTTATTTATGAACTTTTCTGGAAATACTGATAAGAAAAATTATGTTGGTCTATTTCTGCTTTGTTCTATCTTCTTATTTTTTTCCCTCACAATATCATGTATACATGTTTGATTTTTTAAATATAATTTGATTATTTTGGGGGGGGGACTTTTGTTCTGGTATAAAGGTATTTGTGCTTGCTTTTGCTAGCCACTTGGTGGCAATGCTAAACAGGAATAATTTTTTAAAATATTCGTGCTTGAATTTTGTTTTGCTTTGTTTTTGACCATGTTGATGTTGTAATTTTTCAGATCCACAAATACAGTGAATTAATTTAATTTACATGATGTATTTATATAAATATTTGTCCAATTTCATAATTAGTGATAAATATATTTTTTTATTATTGTTACTCTAACATGCAGTTAGGACATATTTATTTCTGATTTATAATTAAATTGAGGGTACAGGCTTTGGGTTATTACTTTATTTTTTTTTAATTTTTTATTTTTTATAAACATATATTTTTAACCCCAGGGGTACAGGTCTGTGAATCGCCAGGTTTACACACTTCACAGCACTCACCAAAGCACATACCCTCCCCAATGTCCATAACCCCACCCCCCTTCTCCAGACCCCCCTCCACCCAGCAAACCTCAGTTTGTTTTGTGAGATTAAGAGTCACTTATGGTTGTCTCCCTCCCAATCCCAATTTGTTTCATTGATTCTTCTCCTACCCACTTAAGCTCCCATGTTGCATCACCACTTCCTCATATCAGGGAGATCATATGATAGTTGTCTTTCTCTGCTTGACTTATTTCGCTAAGCATGATACGCCCTAGTTCCATCCATGTTGTTGCAAATGGCAAGATTTCATTTCTTTTGATGGCTGCATGGTAATCCATTGTGTATATATACCACACCTTCTTTATCCATTCATCTGTTGATGGACATCTAGGTTCTTTCCATAGTTTGGCAATTGTGGACATTGCTGCTATAAACATTTGGGTGCATGTGCCCATTTGGATCACTACGTTTGTATCTTTAGGGTAAATACCCAGTAGTGCAATTGTTGGGTCATAGGGAAGTTCTATTTTCAACATTTTGAGGAACCTCCATGCTGTTTTCCAGAGTGGCTGCACCAGCTTGCATTCCCACCAACAGTGGAGGAGGGTTCCCCTTTCTCCGCATCCTCGCCAGCATCTGTCATTTCCTGACTTGTTTATTTTAGCCATCCTGACTGGTGTGAGGTGATATCTCATTTGTGGTTTTGATTTGTATTTCCCCGATGCCAAGTGATATGGAGCACTTTTTCATGTGTCTGTTGGCCATCTGGATGTCTTCTTTGCAGAAATGTCTGTTCATGTCCTCTGCCCATTTCTTGATTGGATTATTTGTTCTTTGGGTGTTGAGTTTGCTAAGTTCTTTATAGATTCTGGACACTAGTCCTTTATCTGATATGTTGTTTGCAAATATCTTCTCCCATTCTGTCAGTTGTCTTTTGATTTTGTTAACTGTTTCCTTTGCTGTGCAAAAGCTTTTGATCTTGATGAAATCCCAATAGTTCATTTTTGCCCTTGCTTCCCTTGCCTTTGGCGATGTTCCTAGGAAGATGTTGCTGCAGCTGAGGTCGAAAAGGTTGCTGCCTGTGTTCTCCTCAAGGATTTTGATGGATTCCTTATGCACATTGAGGTCCTTCATCCATTTTGAGTCTATTTTCTTGTGTGGTGTAAGGAAATGGTCCAATTTCATTTTTCTGCATGTGGCTGTCCAATTTTCCCAACACCATTTATTAAAGAGGCTGTCTTATTTCCATTGGACATTCTTTCCTGCTTTGTTGAAGATTAGTTGACCATAGAGGTAAGGGTCTATTTCTGGGCTCTCTACTCTGTTCCATTGATCTATGTGTCGGTTTTTTGTGCCATACCATGCTATCTTGATGATGAAAGCTTTCTAATAGAGCTTGAAGTCCGGAATTGTGATGACACCAATTTTGGCTTTCTTTTTCAATATTCCTTTGGCTATTTGAGGTCTTTTCTGGTTCCATATAATTTTAGGATTATTTGTTCCATTCCTTTGAAAAAGATGGATGGTACTTTGATAGAAATTGCATTAAATGTGTAGATTGCTTTAGGTAGCATAGATATTTTCACAATATTTATTCTTCCAATCCAGGAGCATGGAACATTTTTCCATTTCTTTGTGTCTTCCTCAATTTCTTTCATGAGTACTTTATAGTTTTCCAAGTATAGATTCTGTGCCTCTTTGGTTAGGTTTATTCCTAGGTATCTTATGGTTTGGGGTGCAATTGTAAATGGGATTGACTTCTTAATTTCTCTTTCTTCTGTCTTGCTGTTGGTGTAGAGAAATGCAACTGATTTCTGTGCATTGATTCTATATACTGACACTACTGAATTCCTGTACAAATTCTAGCAGTTTTGGAGTGGAGTGTTTTGGGTTTTCCACATATAGTATCATATCATCTACGAAGAGTGATAATTTGACTTATTCTTTGCCGATTTGGATGCCTTTAATTTCCTTTTGTTGTCTGATTGCTGAGGCTAGGACTTCTAGTATTATGTTGAATAGTAGTGGTGATAATGGACATCCATGCCGTGTTCCTGACCTTAGCAGAAAAGCTTTCAGTTTTTCTCCATTGAAAATGATATTTGTGGTGGGTTTTTCATAGATGGCTTTGATGATATTGAGATATGTGCCCTCTATCCCTACACTTTGAAGAGTTTTGATCATGAAGGGATGCTGTACCTTGTCAAATGCTTTTTCAGCATCTATTGAGAGTATCATGTGGTTCTTGTTCTTTCTTTTATTGATGTGTTGTATCACATTGACTGATTTGCAGATGTTGAGCCAAACTTGCAGCCATGGAATAAATCCCACTTGGTCGTGGTGAATAATCCTTTTAATGTACTGTTGAATCCTATTGGCTAGTATTTTGTTGAGTATTTTCGCATCTGTGTTCATCAAGGATATTGGTCTATAGCTCTCTTTTTTGATGGGATCCTTGTCTGGTTTTGGGATCAAGTGATGCTGGCCTCATAAAATGAGTTTGGAAGTTTTCCTTCCATTTCTATTTTTTGGAACAGTTTCCGGAGAATAGGAATTAGTTCTTCTTTAAATGTTTGGTAGAATTCCCTTGGGAAGCCGTCTGGCCCTGAGCTTTGTTTGTTTGGAGATTTTTAATGACTGTTTCAATCTCCTTACTGGTTATGGGTCTGTTCAGGCTTTCTATTTCTTCCTGGTTCAGTTGTGGTAGTTTATATGTTTCTAGGAATGCATCCATTA
>NC_081558.1:181951684-181952883 GCF_022355385.1 Mustela nigripes
CCCACTTGGTCGTGGTGAATAATCCTTTTAATGTACTGTTGAATCCTATTGGCTAATATTTTCGTGAGAATTTTTGAATCTGTGTTCATTAAGGATATTGGTCTATAGCTCTCTTTTGATGGGATCCTTGTCTGGTTTTGGGATCAAAGTGATGCTGGTGTCATAAACTGAGTTTGGAAGTTTTCCTTCCATTTCTATTTTTTGGAACAGTTTCAGGAGAATAGGTATTAGTTCTTCTTTAAATGTTTGGTAGAATTCCCCCGGGAAGCCGTCTGGCCCTGGGCTTTTGTTTGTTTGAAGATTTTTAATGACTGTTTCAATCTCCTTACTGGTTATGGGTCTGTTCTGGCTTTCTACTTCTTCCTGGTTCAGTTGTGGTAGTTTATATGTTTCTAGGAATGCATCCATTTCTTCCAGATTGTCAAATTTGTTGGCGTAGAGTTGCTCATAGTATGTTCTTTTAATAGTTTGTATTTCTTTGGTGTTAGTTGTGAACTCTCCTCTTTCATTCATGATTTTATTTCTTTGGGTCCTTTCTCTTTTCTTTTTGATAAGTCGGGCCAGGGGTTTATCAATTTTATTAATTCTTTCAAAGAACGAGCTCCTAGTTTCATTGATTTGTCCTATTGTTTTTTTGGTTTCTATTTCATTGATTTCTGCCCTGATCCTTATGATTTCTCTTCTCCTGCTCGGCTTAGGGTTTCTTTCTTGTTCATTCTCCAGCTCCTTTAGGTGTAGGGTTAGGTTGTACCGCTATATATTTTCCTCTCAGGACTGCCTTTGTTGTGTCCCACAGATTTTGAACCGTTGTATTTTCATTGTCATTTGTTTCCATTATTTTTTTCAATTCTTCTTTAATTTCCTGGTTGACCCATTCATTCTTTAGAAGGATGCTGTTTAGTCTCCATGTATTTGGATCTTTCCAAACTTCCTTTTGTGGTTGAGTTCTAGCTTTAGAGCATTTTGTCTGAAAGTATGTAGGGAATGATCCCAATCTTTTGATACTGGTTGAGTCCTGATTTAGGACCGAGGATGTGATCTATTCTGGAGAATGTACCATGTGCACTAGAGAAGAATGTGTATTCTGTTGCTTTTGGATGAAATGTTCTGAATATATCTGTGATGTCCATCTGGTCCAGTGTGTCCTTTAAGGCCTTTATTTCCTTGCTGATCTTTTGCTTGGATGATCTATCCATTTC
>NC_081558.1:181957883-181958258 GCF_022355385.1 Mustela nigripes
AATCGTGAAGGGGGAGAAAGGGGATAAAAAGAGGTTCAAAAAGAAAGGAAGAAAAAAAAAAAAAAAAAAAAAAGAAAAGAATTAAAAAAAAATGAATAAAGAAAAATATAAAAAAGAAAAAAATATATATGTATATATATA
Source organism: Mustela nigripes (assembly GCF_022355385.1). Taxonomy (NCBI): domain Eukaryota; kingdom Metazoa; phylum Chordata; class Mammalia; order Carnivora; family Mustelidae; genus Mustela; species Mustela nigripes. The sequence continues at coordinate 181,958,025 of NC_081558.1, forward strand.
TATTTGATAAACTAGTTAAAAAACGTTAAAAAAGAAAAGGGTGGGGCTCCTGGGTGGCTCAGTGGGTTAAGCCGCTGCCTTCGGCTCAGGTCATGATCTCAGGGTCCTGGGATCGAGTCCCACGTCGGGCTCCCTGCTCAGCAGGAAGCCTGCTTCCCTATCTCTCTCTCTCTCTGCCTGCCTCTCCATCTACTTGTAATTTCTCTCTGTCAAATTAATAAATAAAAATCTTTT
>NC_081558.1:181958358-181961254 GCF_022355385.1 Mustela nigripes
CCCTATCTCTCTCTCTCTCTGCCTGCCTCTCCATCTACTTGTAATTTCTCTCTGTCAAATTAATAAATAAAAATCTTTAAAAAAAAAAAAAAAGAAAAGGGTAAAGGTTAAAAAAATTTTAGCAGAAGAAGAGAAAAAAAATGAAAAAGAAAAAAATTAAATTAACTGCAAGACTAAAAAAAACACAGGGAGAAATCCATGAGTTCCGTGCTTTGCTTTCTCCTCCTCTGGAATTCTGCTGCACTCCTTGGTATTGAAACCGCACTCCTTGGTAGGTGAACTTGGTCTTGGCTGGATTTTTTGTTGATCTTCTGGGGGAGGGGCCTAGTGTAGTGATTCTCAAGTGTCTTTGCCCCAGGCAGAATTGCATCACCCTTACCAGGGGCCAGGCTGAGTAATCTGCTTGGGTTTGCTTTCAGGAGCTTTTGTTCCTTGAGCGCTTTCCGTAGAGTTCTGGAGGATGGGAATACAAATGTTGGCCTCCTGGTCTCCGTCCTGGAGGAGCCGAGAGCCCGGGGCCCCACTCCTCAGTGTGCCCTCAGAGAACAGCGCCCAGTTACTCCCATCTGCCTGACCTCCAGCCGAGCTCTGAGCTCACTGAGCTTGCGGCTGGTTCAGTATAACCCCAAGCTCTGAGCTTACTGTTGGCTCTGTCTCTGTAGCCGGCTTTCCCGTTCCAATACCTGCAAGCTCTGCGACACTCAGACACCCCCGATCCTTCTGTGACCCTGCGGGACCTGAGGCCACGCTGACCCTGCATGGGCTTTGCCCCGGTTTAGCCTCTGGAGCGATGTCCTTCAGCGGAAACAGACTTTTAAAAGTCCTGATTTTGTGCTCCATTCCTCCGCCGCTTGCCGGGAGCCGGCCCCTCCCCCCGGGGTCTATCTTCCCGTCACTTTGGATTCACGTCTCCGCCAATCCTACCTTTCAGAAAGTGGTTGTTTTTCTGTTTCCAGAATTGCTGTTCTTCTTCTCTTTGATCTGCTGATGGATTTGCAGGTGTTTGCAATCTTTAGATAAGCTATCTAGCTGATCTCCTGCTAGCTGAAGTAGTCTCAGCCTGCTACTTCTCCGCCATATTGACTCCTCGGGTTCTTAATTTTTAAGAAGAGTATCTGATATTTTACTCTACAACTTGGGCAAGACTTGACTTTCTTTTTCTCCTTATAGCCAAAATAGCTTTGTAAATCATAGCTTACATTTTCAGTATGGTAGATGCTCTTTGGTCAAAAATGCCTTTAGTGATCAACTTACATCTTTGGAGTCCAGCCTTTATTCAGAGTTTGTCTTGTATTTCTTTACTATCTTTCAATACTTCAGTCATTTTAACAGAAAGGTTTTAATTTTATTCAGCATCTTGTGTTACTTTCAGTTAGAAGATATGTTTGAATACCTAACTTTTAATATTCCTGAACATTATTAATTTATTAAACACATATGTATTGAGGATTTATCAACTGATACATGTCACTTGACAAATATTGAGGATTTGACCACTTGGAACTCAACAGTTCTGTAACAAAGACAGATAAACAAGAAAATATATATTGTGTAAATGTTATAAAGAGAATGGAAGGGAACTTTGAGATTATCTAGATCAATACCCTTATTCATTAAATTGGGAGATGTTATTGATTATGCATTCTGTAAACTGCACACTCAAGACTATCAGTTACCCTAAATTCCAGATCAAATTTCCCCTTACTCTACTATACTGATTTACTTCCATTTATTGTTTGCCAGTGTTTCTAATAGTGGGACTCTGTTTTACCTTGTGGATCAAGCTGGTTGTAAATTAAAGTTCTTCAAGAGAACAACTTCATAATTCCTTAAAAAAGATTTTGGATGAAGTTTTAAAATGTAAACTGCTAATGATGTACATATTATGCTTGTTTGAGTGCTACAAAGGTAGTAGGTTCACTAAACAATATGGGCAGGTGATCAGGTAAGAACAGGATATTTTTGGCAGACAGACTCAAAAAGTACAAAAGAAATATTGTTCTAAAGACCTCGAATAGCCAAAGGAATATTGAAGAAGAAAGTCAATGATGGTGGCATCACAATTCCCGACTTTGAGCTCTATTACAAAGCCATCATCATCAAGACAGTATGGTACTGGCACATGGATCAATGGAACAGAATAGAGAGCCCAGAAATAGACCCTTATCTCTATGGTCAACTAATCTTCGACAAAGCAGGAAAGAATGTCCAATGGAAAAAAGACAGCCTCTTCAACAAATAGTGTTGGGAAAATTGGATAGCCACATGCAGAAAAATGAAACTGGACCATTTCCTTATACCACAAATGAAAATATACTCAAAATGGATGAAAGACCTCAATGTGAGACAGGAATACATCAAAATCCTTGAGGAGAACACAGGCAGCAACCTCTTTGACTTCAGCCGCAGCAAATTCTTCCTAGGAACAATGCCAAAAGCAAGGGAAGCAAGGGCAAAAATGAACTATGGGGACTTCATCAAGATGAAAAGCTTTTCACAGCAAAGGAAACAGTTGACAAAACAAAAGACAACTGACAGAATGGGAGAGGATATTTGCAAATGACATATAAGATAAAGGGTTAGTATCCAAAATCTGTAAAGAATGTATCAAACTCAACACCCAAAGAACAAATAATCAAATCAAGAAATGGGGACATGAACAGACATTTCTGCAAAGAAGACATCTAGATCACAACAGACACATGAAAAAGTGTTCCACATCACTTGGCATCGGGGAAATACAAATCAAAGTCACAATGAGATACTAGCTCACGCCAGTCAGAATGACTAAAATTAACAAGTCAGGAAAGAACAGATCCTGGTGAGGATGCAGAGAAAGGGGAATCCTTCTACACTCTTGGTGGGAATGCAAGCTGGTGCAACCACTCTGGAAAAC
>NC_081558.1:181961354-181987047 GCF_022355385.1 Mustela nigripes
CAATTGCACTACTGGGTATTTACCCTAAAGATACAAACATAGTAATCCGAAGGGGCACGTGCACCCGAATGTTTATAGCAGCAATGTCCACAATAGCCAAACTATGGAAAGGACCTATATGTCCATCAACAGATGAATGGATAAAGAAGAAGTGGTATATATATATATATATATATATATACAATGGAATACTATGCAGCCATCAAAAGAAATGAAATCTTGCCATTTGCAATGAAGTGGATGGAACTTAAGGGCATTATGCTGAGCGAGAGAAAGACAACAATCATATGATCTCCCTGATATGAGGGAGATGCAATGTGGGGGGTTTGAGTGGTAGGAAAAGAATAAATGAAACAAGATGGGATCGAGAGGGAGACAAACTATAAGAGACTCTTAATGTCACAAAACAAACTGAGGGTGGCCGGGGTGAGGGGTGTAGAGAGAGGATAATGGGGTTAAGGCCATTGGGGACGGTATGTGCTGTGGTGAGTACTGTGAGGTGTGTAAACCTGGCGATTCACAGACCTGTACCCCTGGAGCTAATAATACATTATATGTTTATAAAAAATTAAAAATAATAAAATAATAATAATAATTTCTATCATCTATTGAGTGCCTTCTATATGCCAACCACAATTCAAAGTAATTTTCCTGTGGATCTTATTTAATTCTCACAACAATATTCTGAAGTACTACTATTTTTCCTATTTTGTAGATAAGAAAGCTGGGACTTGCAAAAGTGAAATAACTTGCTCAAGGGCATATAAGTACTAAGTGGCAGAAAAGACATTCGAACCAAGACAGTTTGGCTTTAAAGTCTACAAACTTCAGTGTTTGCTATCTGACTTTCTGTTTATTTATTTGAGCCAAAGAAGTTTCTCATATTTGTAACTATTATATGCTATTTTATTAAAAGAGCCATAATTAAACTTGCATTCTGGATTTTTTTTTTGAGATTTCTTTAAATTTTGTACTTTAAAATATAGGCTTTTATGAGCTAGAGATTGTGTATTTGTTCTATACCATTTATAATATACATAGACACACACACACATATGCTATAGTTTGGCATTTGGAGACTATACTGTCTATAAAGTTTTTCTTTTTAACTTCTTTCTCTTCCCATGTCTTAAAGTTAAATGAGCACTTCATATCATTAGACATTAAAAGCAGAAATAAGATTTAAGACTGGTTAGAAATTCATCACACAAGTGTTTTATAAAACTACAGATTCATTGCTACTCACATTTCTTCCATTTCACTAGGATTAAACATACTTAAATGTTTACGTTCATCACTTCATATTCGATTTAGATCCCTACAGATAGCATTTATCATTTTTGTATGCCGATTGCTCCCTTCCAAAATTTCTCTTATTTTACTTCTAATGGCCCACTAGTATAAAATTTCTTGAGAGACTGCCATACAATATAGGAGACTTTCATCTGCAAGCAGAAAAGAGAATAGGTCTAGCAGATGATACTTCCATAATTAAGAGAGCTAGAACACAAGTGCCTAATTCCTTTCCATTCAATCAAGACACTTTTTATTTATACTCTAGATTCTGGTCTAGAACAACCTTGAGGGATTAAATTTTGTGTGTGGCCTGAAATCTTGCCTAGTTTTATTTCCTCTTCCTTGTCCTATGAATCCACTTCTTTACTGGTTTCTTTGGGGAGCACTTTTTCAATAAGTCACTTGTAGATGAATTCTCAGACATAGGATTGTCTTCAAGGGAACCTTCTGTAAGACAGAATGTCTTTATATGTAAATCTTTGCATATAACTCTCATAATATTCTTAATATATCTTCTTAGATTTGGAATGACTGTGTCAAAAAGAGTGAACATTTTTATGGTCTTGACATTTGTACTAACATTCATTCTTCCCAGGTAATAAGAGTTTCAATACAGCAGCAGCCCCTGCAGTGATTTACTGCAACATACTGTATAACTTTAGCTAATCTCTAACATAAAAAGTGAATTCTATTTTTTAAAAATTTTTATTGGTCATTTCCATGGGATTGTGACAAGGAGCAGATAGTTAGAAATCAGTGCACATGTTATTTTACCTGTAACTCCAAAGGCTCATGATCAGCACTAAACTAATTTAGATTGGTTCTACATATATTCCAATTGAATTGAAAAATTTTAAGTCAGACACACAAATCTCTGTTTCAGAATATAATAATAATAATTGTTCTTTTTCAGTTCCCCTTTGTTTTTCTAATAACCTTAGAAGTTTGATAGTATTATTTTGTTCTCATAGATACTTTTTCTGTTCCACAAATGTTTATTGATTATTATCTACTTCCTAGAACTGGTTCCACGAAATGGTAAATGAGACAGATATACATCCTGCCAGCATTCTAATAGTGGATAGAGACAATCACACAGACAAATAAAAGACAATGTGAGAAGTATGCCAGTGTGGGAAATACAGTTTGCTTTAGAGAGCATTTTGAAGAAGATTTCAAAAATCAGGAAAGGAATTCTTTTTAGTGGATGTCTAAATTGAATGAAGAATTGAAATTAGTCAGTTGGAAATAGGCATGGGCCAAAAGGATTTAGGAAGGTATTTCAGGAAAATTAAATGTTTAGAGTTAAGGAGAATATCTACTTTCATGGAAGTGAAATAATTTGCTATTGAAGATATTATCAGAAGCTAGGTGATGAGGAATCTTGCAGGACATAATACAAAGTTTAAAATTACACACAAAAGCATGGGAAGTCATTGATAAACTTTGGATTTGAAGAGAAAAAAATCAGGCTTCTGTGTTAGAAATATAATTCAGTTTGATGCATGGAAAATTGACTAGAAGAAAGTTAAGATAGGAAAAGTAAGGAGTTACAAAGAAGTTAAAATTACCAGGTGAGAAATAATTTCATGGGGGCTATTGGTAGTTGCAGTGTAAATAAACAGAAGTAAATTCCTATGGAATTATGTAAAATTCATGGAATTTGTAGTTGAATGGGTATGGGAAAAAATGAAGAAGGAATGATATGGAGATTTGTCTTTGGCAGTTAGGAGGAAATAAATGTCATTCTTCAGGACAGGGACTAGAACATAAAAGTAGATTTGAGGGGTGCCTGGGTGGATCAGTGGGTTAAAGCCTCTGCCTTCAGCTCGGGTCATGATCCCAGGGTCCTGGCATCGAGTCCCACATCAGGCTTTCCTGCTCAGCAGGGAACCTGCTTCCTTCTCTCTCTCTGCCTGCCTCTCTGCTGAATTGTAATCTTCTTCTGTGTGTCAAATAAATAAAATCTTTAAAAAAATACTTTTGAGACTGAAGATGAAACATTTGTTTTTTGAAATATTAAGTCTGAGGTGCCAATAGCAGATTCAAGTAAAAATATTCAATATATAAGAACATGTTTCAACATTCTGTCAGTTCTGGGATGGAGAGCCAGGTTTACAAATGGCATTTAAAACAATAGAGAAGGGTGAGAACATAGAAAATATAAGCAGAGTTAGAAAAAGAAAAAGAGTGTAAGATAGAAATTTGAAGGATACAGTATTTATTTAGTTAGTTCTGTTTGTTTCAAGTTTTTATTTAAATTCCAGTTAGTTAACATACCGTGTAATATTAGTTTTTTAGAAGTAGAATTTAGTGATCCATCACTTACATACAACACCAAGTGTTCATGAATGATACAGTATTTGAAAGACTGATTTTTTAAAAAAATGCAGTAGAGGAGTAGCCAGAGAGGGAAAAAAAAAAATGTTCTCAGAAAAGAAAGTAATTAATGGGTAATCAGAAAAAAAAAAAAAAAAAAAGACATGATTATCAATGGTTTCTCAAAAGCATTGGTAAGAATGGAGGTTTTTTGTTTTTTGTTTTTTTTTGTTTTTTTTAAGATCGTGTTTTGTATTTGCGCGCGCGCGAGAGAGAGAGAGAGAGAGAGAGAGAGATAGAGAGAGAGAGCGCGCGCTCGTGCACCCAAGCAGTGTGGCGGGGCAGAGGGAGAAGGAAAAGCAGGCACTCAATCCCAGGACTCAATCTCTGGACCTGAAGATGATGAGCTGAAGGCAGAGCTTAAGTGATTGAGCTACCCAGGTGCTCCAAATAAGTCATTTAGTAGAGTTACAAGGAATGCAACTAGATTGAAGTGAGTTGTAATACACCACAATTTTTTACAAGGATGACTTTGCAAGGGAGAAGAGAAATATAATCTGAAGCACAGGTTGCCTCATTTTTGTTTGAATTCAGTTGTTTGTTTTCTTACTGTGAATTTGCTTTTATATAGTAAAAGATCACAATACTTGAGTTAAGGGAAATAAAATCCAAAGTGATAATGCCTAAATAGTATGATTGCTCAGTCTCAGTATGTTATTCCTCACAGCCTTTTTTTTTTTTTTTTAAATAATTGTAAAACTGGCTTCATAGTTTACAAGATATTTTCACAACTATTTCTTTTGACTTTTACAAGAGCTGTTGGACACCCACAGGGAAAATATTTTTCTTTGATTGAACAAGTAAGGGAATTAAACCTTAGAATTTGTACCTGTCTGTCTTTTTGGTGTCACTACAGCTTAGACTCTAATTCAGGACTTCTTTTGATTCATCATTCTGTCTTTTCCTAGAGTCAACTTCCATTCATGTACTTTTATTTTGTTAGAAGTTGAGAAAGGAGAGAGCTCAGAAATAATAGAAAAAGGTATCTTTAATTAAATTGTATATCCTATAATCTATCTACACAGGTAGCTTGTCTTGGAGTTATTACCTTAGCTCTAATTCTGATGTTGCTACTCTCTGGCTGCGAAATTTTTATTCAGTCTCTAAACATCTCCAAACTGCCAGTTTCCTCAACTAGACAATGCAAGAGTTGGTTTTGTCAATCTCTAAGGTACTATCCAGCTCTGCAGCTCTCTGCTGCTCTTATTACTTTAACCAATTAATGATTCTTTTTTAAAGTTCAGTCTCTTTAGAACACAATAGCACAAGAGATTTTTGAATGTAATCACAAATATTTAAGAAAGAAAAGTCCTTCTGCATTTCCTTTTTAGTTGACAAGATAATAAATATCATTATGATTCACAAATATAATTAAATGATTTATTTAGTTCTTCTTTTTCTAACCTTATTGGCTGGTTCTTCTATGGACACAGAAGATACTACTTGAAACAATGAAGGTGCATTTCAACATCATCTTCACTTAGGGTTAGAGTAGGAGTAGGTACAGCTACCTTCTCTTCTCACCACTATCCCTGTTCCTTGGTTTCATTGCTCTCTTTTTCACTCATAGATATAAAGAAAAGTCTTATGTGGGTCCTAGGTCCTTGATGGGAGTGCAATGTCAGGGTGGGAACTGAGCAAAGTCTGGGGGAAGAAACTGTCATCACTCTGTCTCAGAGGTAGATTTACCATAAAGTTAATGAACTCAAGCTAATGAATTTACTTAAAGCTTAATGAAACTTCATGGAGGTTCACTAGCCTAAGTCCCTTCAAGTTGCTGGAGGAGGCAACATATTCACATATTCTTTTTCTTCAAAAAAGTGGGATGGAGCAACAACACTGTATAAACATAATGAGCCACAAAAGCTGATGCATTCCTGCTCTTGCTGGTCACTCAAGTGGACATATGCTGACTGCATTTAACTGGTAGCCTGAACTGGATGTTCACTGAGCACTGCCTTATCTTCCCCATGGGTCCCTGTTGGTGACAATAAATGGTGGTTATTTGAGTAAAGTTTTATCATCTCTTAATCTTATGCTGCTCCTGTTCCCTTGATTAGTACCCCTGCTGTAATGAGTCCATGATGACTTTTATTTTTTATTTTATCTTTTTTTCTACAGGGAAAACAAAACTAATAATGGTTATTTTATCTAAAGTTTTATTTTTTTAAACCCAAATTATTATACTTATGTATCTCCCACCTTTCAGTTCTTATTCTGTACTCATCCTCTTTTTCATTAAGCCTTGTGTAACATACCTAGTACCCTAGTAGGGAATAAAAGATTCTCTTAAAATACGTAGAAAATTTAAAATATTATCTCCTTTGATTTTTAATGTTTCTTACAATATTTGAAGGGATTGTCTAGTAGTGCTGAATCATACATAATGCATTCCTTTGAATAAACTACCTAGTTGTCGCAGAAACATTAATTCTTAAAATCATATGATTGATCTGAACTATTTCTCTATTTGAAAGGTCTCAGTATTGGGGGATATTTTCATTTGACATGACAATAGATACAATTTTTTAAATTACCTTATTCAACTTTAGTATTTTTTTTCACCATCATAACAAAGATTATGAGAAAATAATCTCTTCTCTATTTTGCCTATTCATTTGGGCCAATAAAGCCTCTTATATTTTTGGAGATATTTAGCATCCTGGGGATTTCATTACACTTAACATACACAGGTATGGTTTTGATAAATGCTCATAAAAGTATCTCAGATGTTTGGGCACAGAAAACATTTATTCTACATAGTTTATCTGCTAATCACAGCTATGATATGGCATTAAATTAGAAAGATAAAGAACAGAGAAAAGAGAATAAATAATAAAAACTAGAACATATTGAAGAGATCAATATGTTTTATGCAGATCTGTATTTTCAACTAAAAAGGCAAATTATTTTGGTAAATAGGTACCCAACTGAAGATACAATCTTATGTGTATTGCACTATGTTAAGTGCAATTTTTAATGGTAATGTGTAATATTGTACCATTTAAATAACATTAAATTACACTGGATTTCTTTTTTATTATAGTCAACTATGCTAAGTAAGATTATTCCTGACTGAAAAAAAATGCATTGCAAAGAAATATATCAATGAAGATGATTATTATAAGTAAGACCAAAATTAAACCCAAACAAAAGTAAATCAGTTATCTTACATTCCGTTTACATTATTAGTATTATCATTTGTCATTTAAAATATTTCCTTCATAGAGATTATCTCTCAGCTTAATATGTAAATCTTAGCAGTTAGTCTGGTTCCAAAAACACTTGGGGTATCCTGGCACAATATACACACATTATGCTTCTATAATAAAGATATTTCAGACATACAATACCCTACTTCCCAGAGGGATAACGATTTCTGAAAGAAAAAGGTATGAAGAATGTTTGTTTTACCTATTCTACAGCATGTTTGCCCCCTTTAGTTAAAAGTGCTTGTAGAGAGTGTTTATGATTTACTTTAGAGTTGGAGAAAGTTATATATATATATATATATATATATATATATATATATATATATATGTAAAACCCAATATATATATTAGATTATATTTGTAAGGATAATCTATAGGTTAGGAATAGTAAGCAGGGATCAGAATGGTAGCAAACAAGAAATTTGCCACTGATATGCAGAAAAATAAAAATGAATAAATAATTGAGTCAAAGCATAAAATAGAATATGAAAGTCTAAATAGACCCCAGGACAATTATTAAATGAGACACAACCTAATTAGGGACAGATGCTATCCTCTAAAAGAAGGGAAGTAGCTATATATTATCAACCTACATTTCTTAGGTTGATTATACTAGTAGTGGGCTAAAAAAAAAATGTTTTGGGCAATTTAGACACTATGATTAGCAGAACTGGCTCTGAGATTAAAAAAATGATTTATAGAGAGAAATTGAGTTATGCAAAAGGAGGCATAGTAACCATATTTTACTGTATTAGGGTGATTCCAGATACTGTATAAAGTCTAAATGTAGTTATAACTGACTATATAATATGATTGTAGTAGGTATTGCTGGTGTTCCTTGCCCATATCTTCTTTATTGGCTGGTATGCCCATCTACCTAGCTGTGGGGGCTGTGTTAACATCTTACACTTGGGACACTTGTTAAACTCTCAACCCCAATGCAGTCAGTGACTTACTGTATGGGGGCACTGTGGTCTATTTGCCTTGCCTCAGGAGGATGAATCTGCAATGTGATTTATGTGCCAAAACAAGCTCATGAATCAGATCTAGGCTAAAATTTATGTGAGACTAGACTCTTGCTCAACTCCTTCCCTTTCCTAATATTGCTTCTCTCATTTTCTTGATGATGATTTTCTTAATCTCATGCACCTTAATCCCTGACTCCAGCCTGGCTTTGCTTGTGTGGTGCCTAACATTAGAGAGTTAGTATCAAAAATGGTTCTGGGAAAGACACAAAAGATTTGATTTCAGAGATGGCTTATCAGCTAGCTAGCTAACAATGAGCACTCTGTCACTCAAGGTAAGTGAAATATTAACATTTCTTATCATTCTATAGAAGTTTATCATTAAGAATTTATTGTGGTGAACTGGGAAAGATAGAGATGGAGGAAGTGCACGCATTCATGCAATAGATATTTGAAAAGAACAGGAAACATATTTATCATCAGGACATGGAAACTGGGTGGTTATTGCTGAGCACCAAGGATGCTTATAAGAGAGAAAATTATAAACCCTGGGGGATTAATCACCAATTTTATACAAAATGTGAAAATCAGAGGGCCTCAATGGCAGTGTTTAAAGATACAGTCATTTTCCTGTAACTGAGCTTTGAACACACTGAAGAGCAGGCTTGGGAACTTCATGCAGAAACAGAAGAACTCCAGAAAAAGTTCATTTCTCACCTCCAGCAAGTCCCTTATGCCTAACAGGAAAAAAGCTGGACTGAGATTGAAAAATGGGGATATCTGTATATATACACTTGAGAACATTGAACACCCAGATTCCCTTGACATTGGGCTTGTAGACGGGGCCAACTCCATCATGTCAAAGGGTAGCAAATAATATCTCCACCTCCCATTTCCTTTACTTTTAGTTCTTTCAGAGGCCTCAAATCAGTGAAGTGCCTTATAGGATAATGCTTCCTGAGTTAAGATCTTCCCCCAGCTTCCTGTACAGACCACCAAAAAGAAAAAAAAAATCTATTTCAGAAATTTTCAACATGGCCCAACTGGTGAAATGCTGAGAGAAAAGAAAGGGACAGAAGGATTTTAGTGTGAGGGATAATAAACTATTTGTCTTGGCTATGTTTTATTGACCAGAAATAAGAGTATATGTGAGAAAGCATGCTGATGAAATTAGATCAATAGTAGTGGAATATAAACCTGGATAGGGTGTTTGTGATATGGGGACAATTTCCTACCAAATAAGATCTAACATTCTGGCCAAGACAGCAAAGAGAGGGTGACTCATTCTAATTCAGTGTTGATGATAATGGCTCTTGGAAACTGGGAGGCAAGGTGCAGATAGGTAATAGTCAGCATTATATGAAGTAGAAATGCCAGAATTGCTTGGAAGCCATGGAAGAAGGGACAAAATTACTCAGAGAAGTAGGCATATTAGTGAATTATTTATATAAGACCAGGAGACCCACCAGCTGAATATGTTGTTTGGAAGAACCCTCATTTGTTAAGAGAGCAAAGGATGTACAAGTCAAGGGGAACAATAGTGACATTAAGAGGCTCCATAGGCTGATACTTATGGTAGGAAATTCTGACCCATAACTGATCAGTAACATCTCAAATAGGAAATGCCAGGTGGCAACAACTAACAATCAGAGGTAAGATGGTTATTATCATCCTAATGGCCATCAATTTCTGAGTGTCAGCCATGGTGACATGACTGTTGGGGATCTGTAACAATTCCAAATTATGGTTTTCCTAGAGAGGCAATGCCAAATAAAATATAAGGCATACAGTTATATTTCGATTCCAGATAAACAATGCTCAATTTTTTAGTCTAAGTATGTCTCAAATATTGTATGCGACATGTTTATGTTTAAAGATACTCTATTTATCTGAATCCTAATTTAATTGATGCTTTGTGTTTTTATTTGTTATTCCTGGCACATTTATCTTAGAGAGAAGATGGCCAGCCCACATAATTGTTTAATACATATAATTAAAGGTTTTTATGGTGACTAACATAACACAATTAAAAAACAAAAGAAGAAGAAGAAGAATGGTAAGGTATGGCCAACCAGCCCCTCTGCAACAGTTGCTATCTCTTCCCCATGTTCCAGACTTGAGCACATGTTCACACTTGGATTTCATTAGCTAATGGAAATATTAGGGCCCCTTGAGGAAGGGTCAGTATATAAAGATTCCCCCAACTGTTCTCCACAGAGACTTAGGTTCATTTATTCAGTAATAATTCATTGAGAAAAAGAGAATACCTAGACCTATTAAAGGCTTTTGAACAGACATTCTGCATTTACACCAAAGACAAAAATGTATCATCTTTTTGTCATGCCTGTTAGAGAACTAGTGCATGGGAATTAGGTGATAAATGGAGTCTTAGTCTAGGACTGTATTATAGTAGGTCCACTGAGTCCAGTCTTTTCCCTCATCATTTCCCACTTTCCTTCAAGTGTCACTTTACAGCATCCTGCAGTGTGTATATAATACTTAAACTCTTATTCTTATCCCTCGAAGTGGAGGTCTGAGTCAACCCAGGCTAGCCACTTAGACAATAAGAAGTTATAGCTGTAGGGAACTTCAATAAATTACAAAAGATGGGTAGAAATTAAATGAGTATTAGTTAAACTCTCTAAACCAACCGCAGCATCAGGGTTGTAGCTTGCCCACCATCATTCTCTTATAAAAAATTTTCCTAGAAATTGTGCCCAACCATTATCCTTGAGATTCTATGTCTTCTTAGAGTGAACTTAATTTGTAAATTAAGTAGGTATATCATTGTTGGAAAGGAGCAAACTGGAAGAAATGTTATTGCCATACCTTTTCTCCCTAGCTTCTATGACTTCTGAGACATGCTGAAGCTAATGGTATATACCTGAGGCCTTGTTTAGAAAACTGGCTTTGGCTATGACCTGTTACATAATTCTCACAGTCCAGTGAAAAATACAGATGTGGGGCCTTTGTTCAAAAAGCATGGGAGAATGTCATCAAAGGAACTAATATATAAAGCTTTCTCTTTTTTTATGATCTTTCTCTTGTTCTAAAGTTTTTTTATTTGCTATTTAAAATTAAAAATTTTAACTATTTGCATGAATTTTATCATTTATTTTATCATTCATCTTTATATTGTACAATTCCAGTTTTAAATGCAAATATTAGAGCATTTAAGTCATTTTTAGAAACACCAAAATTATCCAATTCAGATTTCATAACTCATACATACATATGCATTTCATTCTTACCAGAAAAGTGGAAAAGCATAAAACTAACTCAACTGCTTTCTTTTTTTTTTTTAATTTTATTTATTTATTTGACAGACAGAGATCACAAGTAGGCAGAGAAGCAGGCAGAGAGAGAGGAGGAGGAGGAAGCAGGCTCCCTGCTGAGCAGAGAGCCCAATGTGGGGCTCAGTCCCAGGACTCTGGGATCATGACCTCAGCTAAGGGCAGAGGCTTGAACCCACTGAGCCACCCAGGTGCCCAACTCAACTGCTTTTATTTTACTTCTTGATTTGCTTACATTCTCTCAACATTCTATCCTTTTCATGAGTAAGGAAGGATTAAAAAGAAAAGGAAAATTATTCGTGGCTCTTTCTTTCCCTTTCCTTCTTTCATCATTTTCAGAGTAATAGCTGGTCAATACAGAGAAGTAACAGGAATAAAAAATGATATGAAGGTTTTTTGTTTGTTTGTTTTGTCATTCGTGTTTCTAAAGAACATAGCTGCCATTCTTTATTCAAAGCATTTGGTTGATTCTCACTGAATCGAGATGTCATGGCTCCACTGTAATTCCATGCCCACAGGACATTATAAATGTTATATGCAAATGGAGCAGCAAGAATTGGGGATCACACACTTGAGAATTTCGGTGAGACAATGGATATGTGAATGAGCAGAGGAATGTCATGTAATATGTTATATGACATTCCTCTGCTCATTCACATACTCCATTGTCTCACCGAAATTCTCAAGTTCAAAAATAATATTACTAAAATTTTGAAGACAGGGATAGGAGATCATTGAACAAAGTATGGGGTGTTTCTGAGTGCAGGGTCCTATGTGACTACACAGATTGCACTCTCATGAGGTCAGCCCTGATTCTGAGTGAGGCGTACAACTGGACTGATGGGAGTAGCCTTGATTAGACCACCTGGAAAATTATCCCTCTTAACCCCAGACAGTAGACTATGAGTTATTTATTGAGCAAAGGCTGGTACCCTTGCTTCAAGGCAGGCCCATTCTGGTGAGTTTTGTGATACTGAGTCCCCTTGTGTTCCCTTTGATCTGCCCACAACCAGATTTTTACCAAGACTACATTTTTGTTGGTATCTTTCCCTTTTCCTATTTTATTTCCCTCACTCTCAGGTTTATCCTGAAGAACATATAAATATGTTTCTGGCTCTGTTTTTAGGAAACTTAACTTATGATAACATTATTTTCTAAATACAAAAGATTAAAGCTTTTTAAATTGAAAACTGATAGTTAATGTTAATTTGTACACCCAGAAAAGATTATTTTATATATATTTTAAATTTTTGGTTTTAAAGATTAAGATGGGACCACTTTCTCTCACTTTGCAGGAACAAATGTCTACTGGAATGACAATGCTCTGAGTATTACATAAGCTTCACTTCTTGGGAAGAGGAAGGCAGTTGTGCAATTGTGCAATGGGTGTTGGAAGAATAGCCACTGGGAAAATAATTGTAATTCTTTAAAGGTTTAGGTAATTATTGGTCTAAAGAATTTCCTTTTCTCTTGATGACTAGGCAACCTTCAATGATACTTTATGGCAGGAACCCAATAACAACCAGGGTATGATGTCAGATGTATTGGTCACCAGGTAGCCTGGGTGGGTTCAGTCAGTTGAGTGACGGACTGTTGATTTCAGCTCAGGTCATGATCTCACAGTCCTGTTCTCCCTCTGCCCCTCCTCCCACTTTTGAGAGTGCAGGTGTGTGCTCTCTCTCAAATTAATAAATTAATCAATTAATTAAAAAGTATACTGGCCAGGAAGCACAAAGAAATAATTTATTTGAAGGTAAGAGAGAGCGAGAGAGAAAAAGAGAGACTACAACAAAGCTACTTGTGTGTAGAGAGGTTGTGTAAAGACTCAGATGGTCATTCTCCCAAATAAAAGGAACAGACTCCATGAGAACTATCTTTCTTCTCTTATCAAGTCAAATCTTGCCGTCTAGTTCTGAGAACCTAACATTTGCAATTTGGAAAATTTTAGATATTTAAATAAAATATCTAAGTTAAGAGGATTGATGGAGGGACTCTTGGGTAGCTCAGTTAGATAAGCATTGGACTTTTGATCTCAGTAATGATCTCGGAGTTGTAGGATTGAGTCCTTTGTGGAACTTTGTGCTAAGTGGACACTGTGCTTGAGATTCTTTTCTCCTTCTCATTTTGCCCCTCCCCACACTTGCTCACTTTTTCACTCTCTCAAATAAATAAATAAGTCTTAAAAAAAAAAAAAGAGAGAGAGAGAGTGTTGATGGGGGGAGACTGGTGGGGGATGGGCTAAATGGGTGATGAGTATTAAAGAGGGCACTTATGATGAGCACAGGGTGTTGTATATAAGCGATGAATCACTAAATTGTATATCTGAAACCAATGTTACCATATATGTTAACTAACTAGAACTTAAATAAAAACTTGAAGTAAAAATAAAATGAAAATATCAAAATTAAAATAATTTCGTTTTCAATTGACTAAATGGGATGTGTCAAAGAGGGTTTTTTATATCTGTATTTTAGAGGAATAAAATAGTGACTTTTAATTCTGTCTGAAATATTTCACATTAATCTTATGAAGGAACTGAAACTATTGTGTAATTTATTTAATGTGTGATTTTAATCTGGACTATTAATTTCAGTATGAAAATTATAATGTGCTCTAGATGTTGCTTCCCTAATTTATTAGTGTGTTTTGTAGATGTAGAATAAGGCAGGCATGGAAGGTAGAAAGAGCTTTAGCTCTTGTCTATAGAACTCTTGTTCTATAGAACTCTTGTCAAATAGAACTATTGTTCTATTTGACTATTGTTCTATTTGACCACTCGCCCCAGGTCATACGTAAATGGGTCAAAACCCAACTCTTCCACTTAATATAACCTCATGTCAGAACACTAAAGAATGCTAATGCTTCCAGCACCTTCTATTCAACAGTCACTTCTCCCCAAACCTGCAGGGTGGCAATGTAATTACAAGGCATGATATCTCTCTTTTTTTTTTCTCATTTATTTATTTTCAACATAACAGTATCATTATTTTTTCACCACACCCAGTGCTCCATGCAATCCGTGCCCTCTATAATAACCACCACCTGGTACCCCGACCTCCCACCTTTTGCTTCAAGTTTCTTTGTTTTGTGGAATGCTATTAGAACACCTGTGCTCAGTTTCACTTTCCTTTTTTTTTCTCCTTCATCCAAGGTCCTGAGTTCTAATTATCCTTATAAAATATATCAACTGGTTTCATTTTTCAAACAGTACCTGAGGTCATGCTGATGTACTACAGTTCAGAAGCCATCCATTAATGCAATTCTTCCTTATTTATAAGTCTTCTTTGACCAATCTGTTTTCAGAATTTCCATTGCATATACACTCGATTCTCACAATGTCTTTCTTAATACATTTTTGTCTTTCATTTTCTCTTGCTGCCCTTTTCTTCCAACAAATATTTTATGCAACTAGTAGTATTTAAGTATTTCCCTTGCTTTGTACCCTGCCAACAATTAACATTACCAGATTTTGTAAGTTTGGACCATATATTATGTGTAAAATGGTATCTCACTGTGATTTTAATTAACATTCCATTAATTGCTAAATGAGTTAGGCATCTTTTCATGTGTATTTGGCCATTAGTGTATTCTCTTCTGTGAAATTCATTTTACTCACATTTCAAACAATCTTTTCTTCCCCATGTAACCTAGATACTTTTTCCTTTTTATTAATATGTCCTCAAACATTTTCTCCTAGTTTTTGTCTTGTTTTACTCTTTTTTATAGACTACAGTTCTTAATTTTAATGTATTCAAATTTATCCATCTTTTCCTTATTGTTAATACTTTTATTTTCTCTTAAAATTCTGCATCCTGAGAATATTAGTGTTCTATCTTATATTTTCTTCTAATGCTTACATAATTTTGTCTTTCACATTTAAGTTTTTTTCCTTATTGAATTTACTTAGTATATCATGCAGTAGGGATCCAACTGCATATTGTCACACTTTCAAAATTATGTAGGTCAGAATTTTGTTGTTGTTGCTGTTGTTGTTAACACCTTATATTAATAAGAAAGGGGGTGCCTGGGTGGCTCAGTTGGTTCAGCATCTGACTCATCTCGGCCCAGGCCTTGATCTTAGGGTTGTGAGTTCAAGCCCCATGTTAAACTCCAGGCCCAGCATGGAGCCTATTAAAAAAAGAGAGAGAGAGAGAGAGATGTAATACAGTGAATTACATGCATTCAAAAATCATGGAAGAGTTGGAGAAACAAGTTCTAGACTGGGCCTCCAGGAATGATTATCAACAAATCAATACATACACAACTAAAAAAATAACTACTTCTGCTACAATGAGAAAGCAATAGAATAAGACTTTTTGTGACATTGCTGTCTTCAGGATAGTACCACATTAGCTGTATTTTGAGAATTAGATGGCTGGTTCATTAGCTGCATGGTCCATTGACACACCATCACAGTAGATGCCTTGAACACAAATTATTTTCTCTGTGCTTCTTCATTTAGTCCCAAATTTAAATTTCATGTCAATCAACTAATTGGTAGAAAATGAATCATATTAGGACCGTACTGCAAGAGTTTATAAAGTTTGGTATTTAGCTTCCTAGGTGCTATGATACAGAAAGTTATACTAAGAGGCAGTAAGAATAGCTCCTAGTCAATTTACTATCTTCAATAGTAAAATGTCTCAATTTCACTTCTAAAATTGTGTATTTTTTATCCAGTAAATTACAATGTTACTTAGGTTACACTTTAAATTTCATACATCTATGGCTATCTGGACTCTATTCATTTCATGAATCAATGTATTCTTGCATCAAACACAGTGTTTTAATCACTATAGCTCTATATGATGTCAGGAAGAACAAATATCTCTTTTATCCCAACACATATACTTATTCTTCTTCAGAAGTGACTTAACTATTCTTGAACCTTCTACTTCTATAGAAAATGTAGAGTAAACTTTGCAAGATCTTAAAAAAACTGAATTCACATTTAATTGAATTGGTATTACCTAATATCAGGTATTTTTATTGTACCTTTTGAAATGATAATAGGGATTTCTCCTTTAATTAATATCAATAGATTTTCTAAAATAAACTTCTATTATATCCATAGAAGTGTTTTTGTAAGATTGAAATGACTTGTTCCTTGAAATTTTTCTAAGATGCTCCTGTAAAACATGTTACACAGTTGACCCTTGAACAATGCAAGAGTTAGAGTTGCTCACCTCCCCATGCAATTAAAAATCTGTATATCACCTTTGACTCCCCTAAAACTTAGCCCACCATTGACCAGATGCTTTACAGATAACATAAACTGTTGGTTAACAGTTGATTATAGTATGTACAATATCTTTATAGTAAAGTAAGCTAAAGAAAAATGTTATTAAGAAAAGCATAAAGAAGGGGCACCTGGGTGGCTCAGTGGGTTAAAGCCTCTGCCTTGGGCTCAGATCATGATCCCAGTGTCCTGGGATCCAACCCCACATGGGGGTCTCTGCTTAGCAGGGAGCCTGATTCT
Organism: Mustela nigripes; assembly: GCF_022355385.1. NCBI lineage: Eukaryota > Metazoa > Chordata > Mammalia > Carnivora > Mustelidae > Mustela > Mustela nigripes. Next base: position 181,977,979 of record NC_081558.1, read on the forward strand.
TCCTCTCTCTCTGTCTGCCTCTCTGCCTACTTGTGATAAATAAATAAAATATTAAAAAAAGAAAGAAAAGCATAAAGAAGATACAATACATTTATAGTACTTTGCTGCATTTATTAAAAAATCTGCATATAAGGAGACCCATAAAATTGCAATCCATGTTGTTCAAGAGTCAACTGTACTATAATGCAAAAGTGAAATTATTTTGAAGATGTGATAAGGAACTAAATCAGTTAATTTTGAGTTAATGAAAGGAAATTTCCCTATTGGTTTGACATAACCAGATAAGGACTTTTAAAAGAGGGTCTACCATTAGGTTGTTCTCTGTATTTATGATACTGCTTTTTATTTGTTTATTCATTTGTTTTATTTTGAAAAGATTTTACATGTAAGTGAAATCATATGGTATTTTTCTTTCTCAGTCTGATTTATTTCACTTAGCATAATACCCTCTGTGTCCATCCAAGTTGCCACAAATGACACAATCTCATCCTTTTTTATGGCTGTGTAATATTTGTGTGTGTGTGTGTGTGTGTGTGTGTGTGTGTCCTCTTTACCATGTCCTCTTTATTCATTTTATTCATCTATCAATGATCACTTAAGTTGCTTGCATATATTGGCTATAGTAAATAATGCTGAAATAAATATAGGGGTGCATACATGCATTTTTAAAATCAGTGTTTTCATTTTCTTTAGGTAAATACCCAGTAGTAGGATTACTAGAGCATATTATATTTCTACTTTTAATTTTTTGAAGAGACATTGTACTGTTTTACACAGTAGCTATACTAATTTACATTACTTGCAACAACACACAAGGGTTCCTTTTTTTGTGCATCCTTGTCAACACTTGTTATTTCTTGCCAGGGAAAAGGAGGATAGGCAAAATAGGTAAAAGGAATTAAGAGAAACAGGATTTCAGTTATGGAGTGAATAAGTTATGGGAATAAAAGGCACAGCTTAGGGAATAGAGTCAATGATAATGTAATAGTGTTGTACTATTGTGTACAAATGGCAAACAGTAGCTATTCTTGCAGTGAACAGAGTTGAATCACTATGTTATATACCTGAAACTAATGTAACATGACTGTCAACTATACTCAAACATAATTTTTTTATTAAATAAAGAGGTTCTAAAGGTATAAGACCTGAAAAACACACTTTATCTCTCTTCATTGCTGTCCTTGAGAGAGCTAGCTACCATCAATTCTATAGCTACAAATTAATTCATTAATTAGTAATCAATTAATTAAATACATAAATAAATTCTACCAAAAGCCATAGGAGTTTGGAAGAAAAGCACAAAACTCATATAATAAAATAAAACTCAGATAAGCATAAAATTCATCTGAGATCACTGTCCTACATGACATTAGAAGGTATTCTGAATAGATCCAGAGAAGCAGGGCCCAAACTCTTGATCCATAAAAAAATTGTAAGATGATAAATTGCATTTTTAAGCAACTAAGTTTATGGTAATTTGTTACACAGTGTAGGAAAATAATCCAATATCTTTAATTTGAATCTATTTTTTAACATACCCTGGTGTGTTTAAAATTTTATCTTTCTTCCTAAAACTTTCAATGTTTTACCATTTATTATTATTATTTTAATTTACTTGACAGACAGAGATCACAAGCAGACAGAGAGGCAGGCAGAGAAAGGAGGAAGCAAGCTCCCCGCTGAGCAGAGAGCCCAATGCAGGGTTGGATCCCAGGGTCCTGAGACCACAACCCAAGCTGAAGGCAGAGGCTTTAACCCACTGAGCCTCCCAGGTGCCCCTACCATTTATTATTATTTTCTCAGAATTTGGGCGAGCCTCTTTCAAATATTATTTAATGGATTTATTTTTTATTTTATTCTTACGTTATCTGTCTTAATTGATAAATTCTATGGATTTACATTTATTTTGGTTTGTCAATTATTTAGATTTTTAAAGAATCTCTTTTTACTTTCCCCTTCTCCTGCTTTTTCTATGTTCCTTTCTCCCCTTTCTGCTCCCCTTTATTTTTTAACATACTATTTTTAGATTAGTTTTAGATTCAAAGAAATATTGAACTAAAATTATGGAGAGTTCCATACATTCCCTGTCCCCTCCCTCTGCAGTGTCTTTTCCTACTATCAACTTCCCCTCCAGAGTGGTACATATTTACAACTGATAAATCTACATTGAGATGTCATTATCACTCAGAGTCTATAGTATATATCAAAGGTTCACTCTTGGTGCTACACATTACATGGGTTTGGACAAATGTATCTACCATTATGATATCATACAGAGTACTTTCACTGACCTAAAAATCTTCTGTGCTTTGCCTATTTACCCTTCTTTCCACCATAACCCCTAGTAACTACTGACATTTCTACTATTCCATAGTTTTTCCTTTTCCAAAAATGTTATATAGTTGGAATCATAGAACATATTGTTAGGGTCCATAATCAAAGGAGCGAGACTGATACAAAGCAAAGCTTTATTTTGCACCAAGCATCGAGATATCAAACTGACCAGTCACAGCCATCTCTTGCAAAGAGGCGACCCCTTCCAGCCTCATAGACGTATTTTTATAGAGGTAGTTTAGCCAGGCTATACACAGGTGTCCAATGAGATTGCAATACACAGAGAAAACTGCACCATCATGCTAGGTCTGCCACACACAGAAAAAAACTGCTAGGTAACACACGGGTGGCCAATTGAATTTCAATTTACCCTAGAAGATATATGTGCGCCCCACTGATTGGATGTCTTTACCTGGCCTGACCCGCCCTTGTATCTAGGCTTTGCAAGTAAGTTCCTCTGGGAGGGGTGGGGTCAATCTAATTTCACTACATAAACACAAAATGACTCCCTCTGGCCAACCAGGCCCTTACATTCCCCCCTTTTCTTTGGAGATTAGTCAAATCCTTGACTTTTCAGCCAGTTCTATGTTCTCTGGTTGTAAGGGGTTATATTGAGCATGTAAGTCTAACATTTTTATCGCTCTAGTTTTCTTTTGTACAAATGACACTAGTACACAGTCGGCTGATGAGTTAGCAATTTACCGCTTCATAGAACCTTTTCCATTTTTCCTAATTTCCTACCTATACTTTACATAAACAGGTAACAATAGGAGCAACAATGAACTCACAGTTTTTTTAGTCTTAGCTTTAGTCCATGGTCAGCAGGGTCTGTCGGCTGCAACTTCCATCTCTGGGGGGCATCCTTACTCTCAGCTCATTTGACGTGACCCACATGAACCCAGGCTCTAATGCCTTCTACTTTTACTGCCATGGGGGTAGTCAGGATAATAGTAAATGGTCCCTTCCAGTGAGTCTCCAAGTTCCCCACTTGATAGTGACGTATCCAAACCAAGTCCCTGGGTTGGTAAGGATGTGGTTCCACCTCTGTCTCCGTACCAGTGTGGGTAGTCCGGATCCCTGCATGGGCTTTATTTAAGACAGACTATAATGCCTGCAGTGACCGGAGTACAGACTGATCAGTCATTTCTGTTAGGGCAACCTCTTGTAGTCAAGTATGGGGGGGTCTCCCAAAGACAATCTCAAATGGGGTCACCCTGTTCAAACAGGGTGCACATCGTGCCCTGAGGAGGGCGAAAGGAAGGAGATCCACCCATCCACTGCCAGTCTCCAGAATTAGTTTTGTCAAGGTCTCTTTAAGAGTCTGGTTCATTCTCTCTACTTCTCCGGAACTCTGGGACCAATAGGCACAATGTAGTTTCCAATTTGTGCCCACAGCTTTGGCCAATGCCCGTGAGACTGAACTCACAAATGCAGGGCCATTGTCTGACCCGATCACGAGAGGCAGCCCAAACCTAGGAATTATTTATTCTAGTAGCTTTTTGGCTACCACTCCTGCTGTCTCATGTTTGGTGGAAAAAGCCTCTACCCAGCCTGAAAATGTATCTACAAAAACTAACATATACTTGTGCCCATATTTTCCAGGTTTCATTTCTGTAAAATCTATTTCCCAATAAATTCCTGGTTCCTTACCTCTTTCTCCTTTCCCTCTTCCCATTTTAGTTCTTCCCACATTAACTTCCTGGCATTGAGCACATATATCAACTACATCCTGAACCATATGCCCTAATTTAGAAACTGGAATTGCTTGCCTATAAGGTCCTTGAGTTTGCGTATCCCCAAATGAGTACCCTGATGTATCTGGTCCACTAACTTCTTACCTAGTATTCGAGGAAGAATTACTTTTCCTGCTTTAGTCTTAGCCCAGTCCCCTTCATAGTCCAATTTAACCCATTTCTGTAAATACTTTAAATCTTCTTTTGAGTAGTTCAGTTTTTCTGGTAGGGCTGGAGCTGGGAGTGTAATCAGTTCTTACACTGTTTCTCAGGCTGCTTGCTTTGTGGCTTGATCTGCTAAGTGGTTTCCTTTTGAAATCAGATCAGTCCCCTTTTGGTGTCCCAAACAATGCATAACAGCCACCTCTTTGGGTCCCAAATAGCCTGGAGGAGAGCCAATATTTCTTCTCTGTTTTTAATTCCTTTTCCTTCTGATGTTAATAGGCCCTTTTCTGGATTTAGCATCACCGGGGGCTGGAAGGTCACTCTTGGTTTGTTGAGGAGGAGGGCCTAATACCCTGTCACTCGGGTGTTCATCATCCATCAGTCGGGTGGAGTCCGGAGAAGGCCCTCGATAACGTGGGTGGTGGTCAAGATGAGATTTTGACCCAAAGTCAATTTAGTTGCATCCTTGACCATGGCAGCAATTATGCAGAGGCACGGGGGGAACCCAGCTGCTATTGGATCTAGTTTCTTGCTAAGATAGGCTGTTGGCCTTTGCCAAGGCTCCAGAGTTGAAGTTAAAACTCCTTTGGCCACCCCTGCTTTTTCATCCACATACAAGTAGAAGGGCTTGGTAACATCTGGGATGGCCAATGCTGAGGCACTCAGTAAGGCTGTTTGTAATTCCCAAAATGCTCCTTCTGACTCAGCTGTCCACTCTCTTATAGTTAGCCCTCCTTTTGCCAGTTCACAGAGGTTGGGCAATCTCCGCAAACCGCAGTATCCACAGCCTACAATATCCCACCATCCCAAGAAACTCCTTCACTTGTTGGGACGTGGTGGGGCAGGGGTATCGGGTGATCACCTGTTTCCTGGACTCAGACAGTGAATGCACTCCCTTGTGGAGATCAAAGCCTAGATAAGTGGCATGGCTCTGACAGAGCTGTGCTTTCTTCGCTGACATCTGATACCCGTTTTCCTGCAGAGTCTGTAAGAGAGTTCTTGTCCCCCACAAACATGACTCATAGTCCTCAGTGGCTACTAGCAAGTTATCAATGTACTGTAACAGAGTGACTCCTGGGTTGGAAGTTCTGTACTTATGCAAATCCTCATGTAGGGCTTCATCGAAAATAGTGGGCGAATTCTTGGGAAAGTCTTGTCCAGGTGAACTGACCTTGGAATCCTTTCTGTGGGTTGGACCACTCAAAAGCAAAAATGGTGCTGAGAATTCCTTTGCTAAAGACATGCAGAAAAAATGCATCCTTGAGATCTAAGATTGTATACACAGTTCTTCTAGGGCCCAGGAGGGACAGTAGGGTATAGGGGTTAGGCACTGTTGGGTGGATATCTTCAACCTGTTTATTAACTTCCCACAAGTCCTGGACGGGTCGGTACTCCCCAGTTTCGGCCTTTTGATGGGCAGCTAAGGTGTGTTCCACGGAGATTTGCAAGGAACTAGGATCCCATCTCCTCGGAGGTGGTTAATGTGTTTTCTGATCCCTTCCTTTGCTTCCTGGGGAAGGGGGTACTGCCAAACGTGAACAGCCGTAGCTGTCACCTTTAATTGTACCACCACTGGAGGTTGTTCCTTGGCCAAGCCAGGGGGCTTCCCTTCTGCACAGACCTCGGGAAACTCATCCTGTAGGATTTGGAGAAAGCTCCCCGCCTTTGTCTCCTCTGGTTTTGAGACTGGCTCATAAAGGAGGTATTCATCTACTGCTGCCATAAGCACTTGTACAGTGGGTTGTCTCAAGGTTACAGTCATGCCTCCTTCCAAGAACTGAATGCCAGCTCTTAACTTGTGGAGGAGATCTCTTCCCATCAAGTTATATGGAGCATTAGGGAGGACCAAAAATCGATGTTTAACTACTCCCGAGGCCAAATTTAAAGTCCTTTCTGTTGTCCATTTATGTCTCTCTGTGCCATTTACTCCTTGTACCCAAACTTCCTCTCCAGATAGTTTTCCCATAGGTTTAGTAATGATGAAAATTGGGCTCCTGTGTCCACCAAAAAAATCAACTGATTTCCCCTCCACTTCAATTTTTACCCAAGATTCAGGGAGGGGTTCCGAACCATGGCCCCTTCAGTTTCTGATGCAAGTGTTGCTGTCTTCCTTCTGGGGCACTCCCTGGCCCAGTGTCCTTTTTCCTTACAGTAAGCACACTGATCTGAATCTAAGTCTTCCTGCCTGCCTTCTCTGTGCTTAGGCTTTTCCTTCCATTTACTATCCCCTACTCTTCTCCTCCCCACCTCATGTAATGCCAAAACCTTAACCAGTTTTTTTTTTTTTTTTTTTTTGGTCTGTTTTTCATCCTCTTGTGCATCCCTGTTGTTAAACAACTTTTCTGCTATTCCCACTAACTCAGTCAGATTCTTCCCTTCAAATCCTTCAATTTTCTGAAGTTTCCTATATCTGGGGCTGACTGACTGGCAAAGCAAGATCATCTAAATGAGCTATCCCTGAAGTTTACCTCACGTTGTCTAGCTTAAGTAAACAAACATTTAAAGACAATCAAATCTAGAATTTAACATCTATAAAGGTGTGTTATTAAAACATAATTCTACTCTCTAAAATAGCCCTCGTTTTCAGAGATAGCCAAATCAGGACTAATTTATTTGAAAAACAAGTCCAGTTTTAACAAGCTTGGCCTAATTATTTACATAAGCTCAGCAAGAACAGTGAGGGATCATATAAATCTTTTAGAATCTGCTTTGCTGGAACTTCTCATAAGGAATCTCTAGGTTGAAGTTATAATAGCCTCTCCAGGCCAGAAGCCAAGCTACATACTTGACATCACACCTGCCTACAATACCTGTCGATTTGGGCAAATTCCTTTTCCTGAGGCCCCCAAAGAATCCTGAGGTTCCTGCACCTGCCAGGAAGTAACATCCTTTACTCACCTGGTGAGGCTGCTGGGAATTCTGTAAGCAAGGTATCAGGCCAACAGTTCCAAAGGGCTTTACGGTTCCAGGTTTTATAAAGTCAACCCTAGTTCTTTTAAGCTGTCTAGTCATATCTGAGTCTTTTCAAATATGACATTCCAGTCAACACCATGGTAAAATAACCAGTGTTTCCAATGGTGTCCTGTTACAAGGAGAAGAGATTCTTATTGAACTTATGCAAATAACTGATTGCCATGGAAGAAAGAATAATTGTTGAGACCTTTTGGTTTCAGAGGGTTCAGATAGAGGGAAAGAGTTGAATACCTTGATTTGTTTACAAATGACTACATTTTTATCTCTGTAAGTTATAGATAACTTAAGAAAAAGTTTACCTAGTCTGGAAGAGCAAACATTAAAGAACCATTAATATTTAAAATAAGACAAAACATTAAGAGATACAACATTACAATCTTTCAGTTCACCTAGTCCCATGTTAATAATTCTGGTTTAGTCCAAATGCAGCTTTTACTTCTGTAAATTCTTACCCATTTCAGTTCCAGGATTTCAATGTATCAAAGACCAGTATTTGTTCTGAAAGTCTTTCCATATGAATTTCCTTTAAGGCAGAAGTCATTTTACAAGAGAATTCTTAGAAGGCAAATTTATGAATCAGTTAAGCACAAAACGTGTTCACCAGCAGATTTCAAAAGCACAAACCCAGTTCCAGCAGCCAACTCTCTAATATTTTATCCCATTTGGTTAAGACCTTAATGTCCAACAAATTTAATTCCATTTGTCATTCAAGCAACCTTTCACAGTTTCAGATTACCAAAGACTTTGGAAGCCACTTTAACAATTACCCATTAAAACCTTGAGACAGACAAATAACCGTCTCCACTTCAGATGCAATGCTCTCCCACCAGCAAGGGGGAGGGGCTAGGTAGTCCACATTAGGCCAGAAAAGGCAAGGAATTCCCCATTTGTCCCATTTCTCCAAATACAACAAACAACACAACAGACAACAAGAGAACCAGGCAAAGACAACCGCAGGCCCAATGATTCTTAACCAGAACCTGCCACTGGTGGGGGCTTTCTTTATTGCCCAACCACCTACGGGCCTCAAACCCCTCAACCATCTAGAGGGCTTGAACGCCCTGGCCACCATCCAGAGGGACTTGAATCCCCCAGCGATTCCCTGACTGCCCATGGGGACTCAAACACCCAGAGACAGACCAGGGGTACTTGAACCCCCTGACCATCTAGGGGGACTTGAATCCCCCATCCGCGCAGGGGGACTCGAACCCCCTGTTGATCTATCAGCAGAGGGATGGGGTGGCCCTGTATCCACTCCAGCCCTGGGGAGCATGGCTGCATCAAGCTTCTCCCTGGTGGGCCGTACCCTGGAGCTCCAACCAGACAGACAAGATCCCAATACCCAAGATCCCAATGCCTCCAGAGGCTTTTCCCAAAAATTCCAATGCTGGCTCAATTCTCATTGTTTGGTCTGGGTGCCCCCTCTAATGTTAGGGTCCGTAATCAAAGGAGCAAGACTGATACAAAGCAAAGGTCAAGCAAAGCTTTATTTTGCACCAAGCATCGAGAATCAAACTGACCAGTCACAGCCATCTCTTGCAAAGAGGCGACCCCTCCTAGCCTCACAGACATACTTTTATAGAGGTAGTTTAGCCAGGCTATACACAGGTGTCCAATGAGGTTGCAATACACAGGGAAAACTGCACCATCATGCTAGGTCTGCCACACACAGAAAAAAACTGCTAGGTAACACACGGGTGGCCAATTGAATTTCAATTTACCCTAGAAGATATATGTGCGCCCCACTGATTGGATGTCTTTACCTGGCCTGACCCGCCCTTGTATCTAGGCTTTGCAAGTAAGTTCCTCTGGGAGGGGTGGGGTCAATCTAATTTCACTACATAAACACAAAATGACTCCCTCT